>NW_015167585.1:127447-141954 GCF_001447785.1 Gekko japonicus | reverse complement strand
CCGCCCCCCCCCCCCCCCCCCCGTGTGGCAGGGACCGCTGTTTGGAAAATGTTATGACTATGTGGACTCCTCCTATCAAGTTACACTGAGTACATGGACTTTATGTCTTATCTTCAAAGGAGAAAATGCTGTATCTTATGCCTTATTATAGTTACAGTATGCACTAATGTTGTTGTGACACCACCAACTTTATAATTGTTTAATATATTGTTTTGGCAATCTTTGATGGTGTTTTCTACTAGTGGAATTTGGTACTGGAGCTTAGGGCTGCAGACTGCCCTGTCACCCCAAGTACACCTACTTAGGAGTCTCTCAGATCAGTAACCAGTGGTAAGATCCTCCAGAGGCAAGAAGAGGGAAGGGGAAACCAAGCCGACTAGAAAAACTGGCTCGGCTTCAATGCAAAGCTTCATTAAGCGCTGAGTCAGGATACTGAGCAGGAGGCAAAAATCTCTGGCCTGGAACTGTCATTAGAGTTTCTCCAAACGTCACATGAAGATCACACTCAGGCAAAAAGGCCAGGGTGTCTCCCCAGTTCCCTGGATGATGGGGGAGGCTTTCGCCTCTTTTCTGGCATGCTGTTCTTCTCATGAGCAGGAAGGGCAGGTGGGTGTGTTAATTTAATGCTGGGGGGAGCATTCGGGCATACAAAAACCCCACCCCACTTGCAGCCTTAGAGAAGCAGCCAGGTGAGGCTGTGGCGAAAGAGGAAGTCTCTAATTTGCTCTGTTGCAAACCTGATCCAGAAGCTAAGGAGCATTGTTCAGGCCCTACTGGCCTCAACCTGTGAGATCAAGAGCTTTCCCCGGCTGCTATTCCTGCAGTTTTCTTCTTTGACCAGACCCAAGGGGAAATGAGGACAAACACAGTCTGAACATTGGCTGTTGTAGATGTTCCGAGTTGTATGGCCATGGTCTTGGCATTGTAGGACTTGACGTTTTGCCAGTAGCTGTGACTGACATCCTCAGAGGTCTAACACAGAAAGACGGAGTACTCTCTGTGCCAAGGTGAGACGAAAATGGTAGACAGGTAATTTATATCTACTCAGAAAGGTGGGGTAGGGCTGAGTCATTATCTTGAAGGTGTTCCCCAGGCTGTGAACATGCTAATATATTTATTTATTATTTATTTTATTATTGAGATTTATATCCCGCCCCATCCAGTAATTCAGCTCGGGGCGGCTTACAAAGGTTAAAATATAGATACAACAGCAGCATGGAGAAGGTTTCCTGAGGAGGTTCTTTTGTATATGGATTGTTTCCTGAGGAAGTTTCCTGTTTCCTGAGGAGGTTCTTTTGCATGTGGATTGGCTGTCTGAACAATTTTCTCATAATGGAATTCCAACCCCCAGGTGGCACCTGGAGCTTTCCCGCTATTAAAACTGATCTCCAGACTACCAAAATCACCTGGAGTAAACAGCAGCTTTGAAGGGTGGACTCAATGGATTATATCCTGCGGTGGTCCCTCCCCTCCCCAAACCCCACCCTCCCCAGGGTCCACCCCCAAAAATCTCCAGGTATTTCCCCGCCCCGAGCTGGCAACCCTTTTCCAAGTGTCAATCAAATTGGAGGGAGAAACTAGCCACCGTCTTTCACCTCCTTCCTTCCCTAAATAAGCCATAATTTGGAAAATCTCTCCCTCCCCCCCCAAAAAAATAGGGATCCGGAAGTTTGCAACCATGCTGAATAACTTCCCCACTGACTCTTTTTCAAAAGGGTGCCTCCGGGGGCCCTTCCCCCATTTTACAGACACCTGGTAAGTAGAAATCACTTTTATAGAGGAAATCATTACGTCCATATATGATAGAAGACACAATTTGAATTTGTACATTCGTGAGTTACTTTTTATATGGAACAGATGGATGGAAAAGCTATCCTACAGAGTGGGTGATAATTGGAACCAGCACACAAGCTGTGGGACTGAACTGATCTTTTGTCGTTCTACGGAAGTTTTGTCCCACCTTTCCTCCAAAGAGCAAGTAAAGTTTTGTCCCACTTTTCCTCCAAAGAGCCGGGGCTGTGGGACTGAACTGATCTTTTGTCGTTCTAGTGAAGTTTTGTCCCACTTTTCCTCCAAAGAGCAAGTAAAGTTTTGTCCCACCTTTCCTCCAAAGAGCAAGTAAAGTTTTGTCCCACTTTTCCTCCAAAGAGCCGGGGTTCATGATTCTCTCCTCCCAGAACCCTGTAAGGGGACAGGGCTGAAACAGGGAGACTGACCTAAGGTCACCCAGTGAAATTAATGGCAGAGTGGGGATTGGAACGCAGCTCTTTCCAGGGCCTGGTTTGACCCTACGTCACACTGGCTCCACCTCTGTATGATCAAGAATTGATACTGGGGCCAGATTCATAACAGAGTTTTCATTTTTTTAATCCTCAGTTTTGTTTTTCTTTATGTTTTTATATTATATTTGGAAATCATGTTGTCTACACGCTGATTTATAAGCCGAGGCAGATAAATCTATAAGCAGAGCTTGCCTACCAATAGAGAAAGGAGGTAGTCCTGAGAGCCAGTTTGGTGTAGTGGTTAAGTGCGTAGACTCTAATCTGGGAGAACTGGGTTTGATTCCCCACTCTTCCACTTGCACCTAGCTGGATGACCTTGGGCAAGCCGTAGTTCTGATAAGAGCTGTTATCGAAAAAGAGCAGTTTCTGTCAGAGCTCTCTCAGCCCCACCTACCTCACAGGGTGTCTGTTGTGGGGAGGGGAAGGGAAAGGAGTTTGTAAGCCGCTCTGAGACTCCTTTGGGTAGTGAAGGGTGGGGTATAAATCCAATCTCTTATTATTATTATTATTTAAAATTGATTTTACAGATGTTGCTTTTTGCACCTCGAGATCCACAGAGCCACCGCTGGCACCTTTATGGTCAAATAGGTCTGCCAGGGGCAAAAGAACTTGGGATTCCTGGATTCTTCTGCGTCTACAAAGTGATCCTTTGAGGTATGGAAAGGTGAGCCAGGACACAGGCCCTGGAGCTGGCCCTGGGTGGGTCACATCCTGAAGCGCACATTGGTGTGACTGCTCTCCAGTCAACTGAAATGCCCCCACAGTTCCTCCATCCACACAGCCCCACATCAGTGCCCAGGGGGACCTTTGTGTTCTGATAGAGGTTATGTTGCCAACCTCCAGGTGGGGCCTGGAGGTATCCTGAAACCACAGCGGATCTCCAGGCAGCAGAGTTCCGTTTCCCTGGAGAAAATGGCTGCTCCAGTGGGCGGACACTAGGGCAACGTAGGCTGCAGCCCCCAATCTCCAGGAATTTCCCAACTTGGAGTTGGCAACACTAGACAGAGGGTGCCCTTTTAGCAAAAACCTCTCGCATCAGGCTCTCTCTTACCTGTTTGTGCATCTCCCATCCAAGAAGCTCCGGGTGGAGGCAGGCACAGTTCATTGTCACTCACAACACCCCTCCCTGGGAGTTCAGGCTGAGAGAGGAGCTGAAAGGGGATTTTGTACCTGGCTGTCCTCCACAGTCTTAGTTTAATACAACACCAAAGGCCCACCTGGGGTGGCTAAAGCAACAGTAATTCCACACACACACAAATTTGTTAATCCTCCCCCCCCCCCGGCCTTTCCTGAAATACCCTTGAGCCAAAACAGCTCTTATGATATGCCAGAATAGGGTTACCAACTCTGGGTTGGGAAATACCTGGAGATTTGGGGGGGTGGAGCCTGCGGAGGGAGTGGTGGGGTGGGACAGGACGTCAGCAGGGTGTAATTCCATAGAGTCCGCCCTCAAAGAGCGGCCATTTTCTTCATGGGAATGCATCGCTGTCTTCTGAAGGTCAGTTGTAATTCTGGGAGACCCCCCAGGCCCCACCTGGATGTTGGTAAGCCTACAGAAGCACACTCTGGCAGTGAGAATTTTAGTGGGCAGAATTGGAGCGGGGGGAGGCTGAGGCTGTAGCCCACCAGTGTCCCCGAAGACTAAGACTGCCAGCCACACCTATGAAGCTGCCTTAAGCTGAATCAGACCCTCAGTCCATCAAGTTCAGTATTGTCTACTCAGACTGGCAGCAGCTCTCCAGGGTCTCAGGCAGAGAAAGGTCTTTGACATCACCCACTGCCTGGCTGCTTTAACTGGAGATGCCGAGGATTGAACCTGTAACCTTCTGCATGCCAAGCAGAGGCTCTACCACTGAGCCACGTCCCCCCCCCTCCAGGTGGGACATGGCTGGGGCAGATTTTTTTTTCTTCTGGTGGGGCTGAAGTTCTCCGTGCAGAAAGAAAAGCCATTTAGCCTCGTGAGCAGAAATCCTACTTTGTGAGTTTCTGGCGTGAAAGTGGCGAGCGAGTGATTGGGTCGCTGCATCAATTAGTTTGCTCTGGAGCCCTCCTTCCTGAGCTGAAACAAGAATGTGTGAGCCGGAGGCTAAAAAACTGTGAGCTAGCTCACACTAACTCGGCTGAGAGGGAACGCTGGTTACCAGGATAGATGTCTAAACTGCAAGCCGTCAACCACTTTAGATGACAGTTCTCAGCTGCTGCAAGCTAACCACTTCTGCTATCCTAAGCGCCAATCCTGATAACAAGCCGGCAGGTGGGGATGATGACTTCTATCGTTAAGAAAGCTAACCCTTAGGCAGAAAAACTCTCTTAAAGGAGACCAGTTTCTTGACACAGAAGGGATCCTAGAGGTCACCTACTCCAACCCCCTTGCTCAGTGTGGGAACTAGTCAACTACAGCACCCCATTCGCTTAAAGGAGGGCACACCTTTAAAAAAATGTTTTTAAATGATTGGACAAAGCATTTACGGGTGAAATTCTTGTGGGGCTGTGCCTTTAAGAAAGGGGGAAGAACCCCCAAAAGCACCACCGTAGCTACGGGCCTGCCCTGCTGAGCTTCTTTCCCTCCTCAAACCTTGCCCTCCCCCGTCTCCATGCCCTGCCCCCAAATCTCCAGGAATTTCCCAAACTGGAGCTGCCAATCCTGACACCCACAGGGGCCCCTTGGCCAGTTTAATAGCTTTAAGCCAGGCCAGGGCGTGGGCCTACCAACATTCCTCGAGGCCTACCTTTTGTCGCTGACAAGCAGAAGAACAGACCCGTTCTGGATTTTGGCCTCCTTCACCGTCTCGTGTTCCCCGAGCTGCCGGGCGTTGTAGTGAAAGGTCTTTTTCCACGAGGTGACGCCCTCCCGCACCAGATAAGCCCGCAGGTCCATCATATTGTCAGTGGGCCGCACGGTCAGGGGCAACAGGACGTCGTCCTCGGCCAGGTGGACTTTGATGTGGTACCTCTTCCAGCGGGAGAGGCTTCTCCGCAGGGTCTCCATCCCTCCTGGCTTGAGAGAAGCAGCTGCCGAGGCAGGCAGCAGAGGCATGAAGCTGGAGAATGAGGGAGAAACCTCCCCGGCAGAGTTTCGGAAGGGAACACCACCCCGTGGGGGTGGCCAAACCGGTTCCCGGCCGGCTGTCGAGCGGCATGCCTCTCATTCCGGGGAAGAGCCTCATCTCCGAGAATCGTAGGCCGCTTTTCACAACGAACAACTGAGCACGTGCAGACATGAAGCCATAAGGTTCCGTCCCCAGCTTCTCTGGCTCATGAATATCAGGTATCAGGTGTTGGGAAATATCCACCTGCCAGACTTCCTGAAAGGCCATGGCTCAGCAACAGAGCACGGTGTGCCAAAGGTCCCAGGATCAGTCCCTGGCATTGCCAGCTACAGGTTTTCAGCTCACATGCAGTGTTTATGCTGGCTCCCGCAAGAGCCTCTGTCTGCTGTCAGTTAACCCCAGGGTGGACACCCAGGGGTCATTTCCTGCAGGAGCCCACAGGAGTGGAGCTCCGGCAGTAAAGAGCCCAGGGGGCAAGCACATGCAACAAGCCCCACCCCCTGCTCCCAGCAGCCCTCAGTCAGAGCAAGAAGCAGCCAGGTAAGTTGCAGAGCCCCAGCCCCATGGCCCAAAACAGTCCAGTGGCACCTTTAAGACCAAGTTTTACTCAGGTACAAGCTCTCCCTCCTCTGTGAGGACAGATCTGCACGTCCCCCCCCCAAAAAAAGCTAGCAATCCAAAACAGTCCAGTGGAGCCTGAGCGGTGGGTGTTGCCTTCCGACACACTTCCGGTGATGTCAGGGGGTGTGGCATATGCAAATGAGTTATGCTAACGAGCTCCTGCACTTCTTTTTCTATGAAATGACCCCAGGGTGGACAGCCATGTGACATGTGTTGAAGCTAAATAAAATATGAGTCCTGTGACACTTTAAGAGACTAACAGAATTTATTCCAGCACCAACTTTATTTGTTTAAAACATTCACGAATGGGGTCGCTAGCCGCCAAGTGGTGGCTGGAGATCTTCTGGAGAAAACGGCCACTCCAGAGGGCAGACGTGAGGGCAGTGTACCTTGCCGAAGCCCCTCCCCTCCCCAAACCCCGCCCTCCTCATGCTCCACCCCTAAAATCTCCAGGGACTTCCCAACCCGGAGGTGGCAACCCACATGAATGAGCCGCCTTTCCTTCCTTGCAGAGCTCAAGGCAGCGTACAACATAGATAAAATAAAATACATTTTAAAAACCACAAAAGCCCTAGTTTAAAATCACAATTCAGGACGGCTAGTCAGCTTAATCAAATGCAGTCCTAAATCACACCTCCTTCAACTGCCTCCTCCTCGAGATCAAAAGTGAGGGGCCAGGCTACAGCTGCCAACCTCCAGGTGGAGGAAGAGGAATCCCAAAAACAACATCCATGACAAAAATAATAAAGAGTCAATAAAGATAAGTTGCAAAAACGTTTACTGTAGTAATTTCTGTAGAAAATTCTCTTCTATTATCGCTCACACGCTAACGAATACTGCGCAATGAATGATTCGTTTCACAATATTGCTTTATCTGAGCGTGTAGCAATCCCAATTCTTATCAATTACTACTTATCAGCTCTTGAAGGAAACATTCCAGGTTCTGTTATTAGAGAGTTAACATGGAATGTTTCCTTCAAGAGTTGATAAGTAGTAATTGATAAGAATTGGGATTGCTACACGCTCAGGTAAAGCAATATTGTGAAACGAATCGTTCATTGTGCAGTATTCGTTAGCGGGTCAGCGATAATAGAAGAGAATTTTCTACAGGAATTACTACAGTAAACGTTTTTGCGACTTATCTTTATCGACTCTTCGTTATTTTTGTCATGGGTGTTGTTTTGGGAATTCCGCTTCCTCCCGTGATCTCTCATTTTTAACCTCCAGGTGGAGGCTGGACATCTCCTGGGATTACAACTGGTCTCCAGGCGACAGAAATCAGTTCCCCTGAAGAAAATGGCCAGTTTGGAAGATGGACTCTGTGACATTACACCCCAGGGAAGTCTCTCCTAAAACCAAACCCAGGTTCCACCCCCAAAACCTTCAGTTATTTCCTAACCCAGAGCAGGCAACCCAAGGCTAGGGACACCTCCCTGGGAAGGTTGTTCCCATAACTGTGGGGCTGCTACTGAAGAGGCCTTCTCTCATCTACCCGCCAAATGAGCTTCTTTGATTGGTGGGACAGGAATGATGCCAGCCTCCAGGCAGGACCTGGGGATCACTCAGAATTCCAGCTCATCTCTGGACTACGGAAATCAGATCCCCTGGGGGGAAAAATGGCTGCTTTGGAGGGTGGACTCTATGGGCTGCCTGGTGACCGGCAAACATTTCCTGCTCAGTTCTTTCTTCACAAAGAAAAAGCAGCTTTTTGAACAGGGATGCCAGCCTCCAGGTGGGACCTGGGGATCCCTTGGAATTACAGCTCGCCTCCAGACTGCAGAGAGATCATCTCCCCAGGAGAAAACGGATGCTTTGGAGGGTGGACTCTGTGGCATTGCGCCTCACTGAGGTCCCTGTCCTCCCAAGGCTCCATCCCCAAATCTCCAGGAGTTTCCCAACCTGGCAACCTACGCCCCCACCCTGCCAGTGACCGAGGGGGCCTGGCGATCCCATGGGACAGTCAAGAGAGAGGACCTCTCCCTGCAATCCCAGGGAAGAACGTAGGGGAGAAGACGGTTCTTCAGATACCCTGATCCCAAGCTCACATAGACTTCATGAGTCAGAGCTCTCCCCATCAGACGTGTGAAGTGTACATGCATAAGACTAGGGGTGCCAACCTCCAGGTGTGGCCTGGAGATCTCCCAGAATTACAGCTGGTCTCCAGAGAACAGAGATGAGTTCCCCTGGAGAAAATGGCTGCTTTGGAGGGTGGACTCTGTGGCACTATATCCCCCTGAGGTCCCTCCACAGACTTCCCCCCCCCCCAAATCCCCAGGAATTTCTTGACCAGGAGCTAGCAACCCTAAGGCTGGTGCATTTATATTGACAACAGAAAGGGGTTTATGAAGAGATGTCACACAGGGAGACCGGCTTAAAACAAGATCCAATTGACAAAGTCATTCACTGAGTGCGGGTGAAAGTTTGTTTCCACAGTTGTTAGACCAGCAAAGTGGGCACCACCTGAAATTTTATCTGGGAAAGTGGAGGAGAAAAGAAGAGACGCGGATCCAAAGGTAAGTTGCAGAGCTGCCGCGGAACAAATTAAACACCTTTAAGGGGTGGGATACACGAAGGGAGAAGTTGCAAGTCTTTGTTTAGGCCACGGCGGGCTGGAACAGGCTTAAAGCTCACAAATTCACTGGATTTTCTCTTTGGCTTTTAGGTCACCGACAGAACGCCTTGGAATTTCAAAATGTTCCCTCACAGAATATTCTGAATACTGTGATTTTTAATGTCCATTTTGTCCAGATTAATGCTTGGGGGGGTGTCCATTTTGTATAGGGATTGACCAATGCTCCCTCTATGCTATGGAGTCCTGTGAGCAAAAATTCTACTTTGTGAGCTACTGACATTAAACTTGAGAGCGAGCGATTTGGCTGCTGCATAAATTAGTTTGCTCTGGAGCCCTCCTCCCTGAGCTGAGACAAAAATGTGTGAGCCAAAGGGTAAAAAACTGTGAGCTAGCTCACACTAACTCAGCTTAGAGGGAACACTGGCCGATTGACCTATCTGTCCAGGGTTAGATTAGACAATGCTGAGTTAGATGGGACAGTGGTTTGATTCAGCACAAGTCAGCTCCATATGTCGGAAGACCTGAGCCTTCCTGCAGCTGTTAAAGGAGCAGGCACCTTGCTAGGAAAAGCTGTTGGTGGTTTCTCCATACTCCACTCATGGGTTACCCTTTGCTGATAAGAACTGGGGCATATCTGTTTAGTGGTTCACAGCTCTTTTTTTAAAGGTTTCATAGAGGGGGTGTGGCCTTATGACACACTTCCGGTGATGTCAGGGGGTGTGGCATATGCTAATGAGTTATGCTAATGAGTTCCCCTAGCTCTTTTTCTACGAAATGACCCCTGCACCCCACTGAGGTCCTTGTCCTCTCCAGGGTCCACCCCCAAATCTCCGGGAGTTTCCCAACCTGGATCTGACGATCCTACCTACTACCTATCCCGGTCAGTGGTTGGGGGAACCCTGCAACCCTAAGCCAGGACCCCGAAAAGATCTCTAGAGAAAGCTGCCTGAGGCCTTGGAAAGGGGCTACTGGTGAGAATGCACAACAGAATAGAGATTTTTCTTCTCTTTGGACCCTACGGGAAGTTTCCCTTTCCCCAAACTTTGCCCCTTCATCAACATTCTGTTGCCGACACTTTTTACCCAGAGCTGCTGGAGCACTCACGAACTTTCCCTGACTCTTCCCAACATCTCAGCCTATGGCAGCAGAGAGGGCTCACCGACGGTGAAAATTTTAAAAAAACCAACCCTTTTTAGAGCTGTCGTGGTACATAAAGAGCTGTTCACGTCAAGAGATGCTCTGGAGGGTCCTCGTGCTGGAAGACAGCGCCGCTGTAAGGAGAACAGATCAGCAGGATCCATCCCCATGTTTTTACAGCCTGTACATCCTTTAGGGCATATCTGTAGTCATGTATGGGCTCTGTACACACAAGACTTCTAGTAAATGCATGGGAAATTACAGGGAGATCTTGCTGTGGTGATCCTGCTGTATCCCTGCAGGCATATTCAGTATGCCTGCCTTCCCCAAAGGGCTTTACTTTCCCCCATAATGGCAATGGGACAACACCCCTGGGGTGCGGGCTAAAAGTGCTCCCTCTGTCCCCCACCCCACCCCTCCCCTCTAGCCATTGAGGAAGAAGAGGAAGAGGAGGAGGATGACGATGACAACTGGGTTTACAACTGATCTCCTGATGACAGAGATCAAATCCCCTGGAGAAAATGGCTGCTTTGGAAGGTGGGCTCTGCGGCATTATACCCTGCTGAGGTCCCTCCCACACCAAACCCCGCCTCCTCAGACTCCACACACACACCCAAATTTCCAGGTATTTCCCAACCCAGAGCTGGCAACTCCACCATTTTCCCTCTCAACAGTCCTGTGAGGCAGACTAGGCAAGATGGCCCCTGGTATTTTTGGCCACTGTGTGACCCAGAATGTTGGACTGAATGGGCCATTGGCCTGATCCAACACTGGCTTCTCTTACGTTCTTATTTGCGTCCACCAGTACCTTAGAGACCAACAAGAGTTTCGGGGCGTGAGATTTCAAACCTCAAAAGTCTCTTCGTCAGCTACCACTTACAACTTTCAAAGTGATGAATTTTTGAGAGCTTGGACTCTCAAAAGCTCCTACCCCAAAAACCTTGCTGGTCTCTGAGGTGTTCCTGGACTCGAACCCAGCTCTTCCACTGTAGACCAACACAGCTCCCCTCTGAAAATAAGATCGGTCTATGAATGTCATGAACGAGTGGGGAATTCAATGCTCCCTCTAAGCTGAGTTAGTGTGAGCCAGCTCACAGTTTTTTAGCTTCTGGCTCACACATTTTTGTCCTGGCTCAGGAAGGAGGGCTCCAGAGCAAACTAATTGAGGCAGCAGCCAAATCGCACACTCACAGCTTCACTGCCAGGAGCTCACAATGTAGAATTTTTGCTCACAAGACTCCACTGCTTAGGGGGAACATTGGCCTGGCCTCCCTAAAGGGTTGGCATCCCCCCGATGGAGGGGGGATTTTCCCCACTTTTGGGGGCCCCAATTCACCACCAGCCACCTGGCCAGTGGGGGGAAACCCACCCCTGAAGAACCCCATCGCGCCCTACTTGCCCAATGCGATGACATCATCCGGAGGGGCCGTCATCGCACCAGGAGCGGCATTCAGGGAACGCTCTAGCATTTGGTCACCATAGAGTTTTTTACCCAAATGTTAGAGCATCTCCTGAACGACTAAAAGGGGGATTATGTGGTCTTTGAAAAAATTGCATTCCATCTAAAAGTAACAATACATTATGGTTTGAAAACTGAGTCAGAGAGAGAGGGGAGGAAATGAGGGAGTGCTTCTTTTAAAATGCAGCTTTCATTTCTTTATCTCCCGTGCTAGCGATATTGAACAATGAAATCAGTGACTGTGATATTACAAAGAGTGACCAATGACATCTACTGGCCATGCAGAGACTCGTCTTATTTTCTGTACCAGCTCTATGCTGGTGATATCTGTACAAACTCGTAGGCTGCCTTTCGCACATTCATTTTTTATATTCTCCAAAATGTTTATTATATTGTTTTAATATGCTGAAGGGTTGTTGTATATCTACATATGTATTCAGATACCTCTTTAAAAGCAAAAAGCGCAGGTTGTGTCTCAGCAGTGCATCCCCCTTCAGAAATGAAGTTTAGTAAATCAGAAGCTGCTTATACCCTAGTCTGGTGAATTTCACCATTGTATTGACTAGTATAAAACAAGGGGTGGGGGAACCTAAAGAAAATCAAAGGAACAAAAACAGCCAGATTCCTGCCTCTGTCCCTTCTCCGTGGTTCTGTGAACACTATCCATCGTTGCTAGACCAGCATTAGTGCCACGGTAGCAGTAAAAGGGGAAACCCAGGGGTCGTTTCGTAGAAAAAGAGCTAGGGGAACTCATTAGCATAACTCATTAGCATATGCCACACCCCCTGACATCACCAGAAGTGTGTCATAAGGCCACACCCCCTGACATCACTGGAAGTGTGTCATAAGGCCACACACACCACCCCCAACGGTCCCAGACGCCACCGCCAGCCTTGCAGCTCCACTGCCGTGCCCCATGAGGGGCCCGGCGGTGGACCTGCAAGGCTGGTGGGAGTGCAAGGAAGCCCCGCAAAGGCCCTCCCTGGCCCAGGCAGGCAGGGTGGGGAGAGGCAGGGAGGAAGCAACTTACCCTGACTCTTCTCCTGCCTCCTTCTGGTTGAATGAGGGCCGGAAGCGGGGCAGCCGGAAGCAGGAGGCGGGGTTTTGTCATGTGCCCCGCCCCCCCACACCTCACCCGGGGGAACTGCGATCCCCTGCGATCCCCCCCCGAAATGACCTCTGCCGGTGCACACACCAGAAGACTCCCGTCACTGAGCTGGGGCACCCCGCTGGAATGTAGGTAAGACCTGGGCAGTGGCAAGACAACACGACCTTTTCACTTCTCATTTAATGCTCATGCATGGGGCTAGGCATGGAACACGTTGCTCCATTTTCATTTTGCCCTTCCTCCAAGAAGCTCAGCATATTATCTTTGTTTCTCTTTTTTTATCCTCACGACAGCTCTGTGAGGTAGGTTAGGCTGAGAAAACGTGACTGGCCCAGTGTCAGTGAGGTTTATTGCTGTGTAGAGACTGGAACCCAGGCCTCCCTGCTCTCAGTCCAGCATTCTTACCCTCTAGACACCAGTGTGGTGTATTTGTTAAAAGCGGGGGACTCTGATCTGGAGAACGGGTTCGATTCCCCACTCCTTCTCTACAGGGAGAGAAGGGGAGAACGGGTTCGATTCCCCACTCCTTCTCTACATGAAGCCTGCAGGGTGACCTTGGGCCAGTCACAGTTCTCTCAGAACTCTCTCGACCCTGTTGCGGGGAGAGGGAGGGAAAGCGATTGGAAGCCACTTTGGGACTCTTTAGGGCAGAGAAAAGTGGGGTATAAAAGCCAACCCTTCTTCTTCCTCTCCATCTCGTAATTGAAACAGCAAATGAAATGAAATTTGTACAGATGGCTTTTCCTGTCGGTGAAAAGTACCAGCTTGTGTTTGTCTTATCTTATATCTTATATTTCCAATACCTCAAAAGGGCATCTCCGTGGAGGGTTTGAAAAGTGTATACATTAATTTAAATGTAATCAAATAATGAAGCACAGGGGCAGAACGGTGGCTGAGTAATAAGAACATAAGAACATAAGAGATGCCAATGTTGGATCAGGCCAATGGCCCATCCAGTCCAACAGTCTGTATCACACAGTGGCCAGAAATACCAGGTGCCATCAGGAGGTCCACCAGTGAGGCCAGGACATTAGAAGCCCTCCCACTGTTGACCCCCCCCCCCAAGCACCAAGATGACAGAGCATCACTTGCCCCAGAGCCCCTATCTATACCTTGTGGCTAATAGCCACTGATGGACCTCTGCTCCATATGCTTATCTAATTCCCTTTTGAAGCCGTCCATGCTTGTAGCCGCCACCACTTCCTGTGGCAGTGAATTTAAATGAATCAACAGGTCTCCGACTTCACCTCTGCCAGGAGACCTGGAAAAAATGGAGGAGGAGGAGAAGAATGGATTTATACCCCATCCTTCACTACCTGAAGGAGTCTCAGCGCAGTTTACAATCCCTTTCTCTTCCCCTCCCCATAACAGACACCCGGTGAGGTAGGTGGGGCTGAGAGAGCTCTTTTGAGGACTGCTCATGAGAGAACAGCTCTGAAACAACTTGTAACTGACCCCAAGTCACACCAGCAGCTGCATGTGGAGAAGTGGGGAATCAGACCTGGTTCCCCCAGATTACAGTCCACTCTCCTAACCACTACACCAAACTGGAGGGTGGACATGATAGCATTGTGCCCCACTGAGGTCCCTGTCCTCCCCAGACTCTATCCCCAAATCTCCTGGAGTTTCCCAACCTGGATCTGGCAACCCAACCCCACCCATCCCCCACCAGTGGCTGGGGTGGGATCTGACGGCCAAAGGAACCACACTTTCTCAGCCTCCACCCCACCACCTGCAAGAAGGGAATAATCAGGGGTAATTTCCTGCAGGAGCGCACAGGAGCAGAGCTCCGGCAGTAAAGAGCCCAAGGGCACATGCAACAAGCCCCGCCCCCTGCTCCTTTTCTCCCTTTCTCTCCTTTCCTTCTATTTCTTTCTCATAGATGAGAGAGCCAGTTTGGTGCAGTGGTTAAGTGTGCGGACTCTAATCTGGGAGAACCAGGTTTGATTCCCCACTCCTCCACTTGCACCTGCTGATGTGACCTTGGGTCAGTCACAAGCTCTGGTACAGCTGTCCTTGAAAAAGAGCAGTTTGTGTCAGAGTTCTCTCAGCCCCACCCACCTCACAGGGTGTCTGTTGTGGGGAGGGGGAGGGAAAGGATTTTGTAAGCCGCTCTGAGACTCCAAGTGAAGGGCGGGGTATAAATCCAATCTCTTCTTCTCTTCTTTTTCTTTATTTCTTTCTTCCTTCTTTCCCTCTTTACTTCCTTATTTCCATCTCTCCCTCTTTCTTTCTCTCTCTCTCTCTCTCTCTCTGCACAGATCTTTGTGAGGGCAGA
>NW_015167585.1:116243-127306 GCF_001447785.1 Gekko japonicus | reverse complement strand
GTAGCTAGCAATCCAAAGCAGTCCAGTGGAGCCTGAGCGGTGGGTGTTGCCTTCTGACACACTTCCGGTGATGTCAGGGGGTGTGGCATATACAAATGATGTATGCTAATGAGTTATGCTAATGAGCTCCTGCACCTCTTTTTCTACTAAATGACCCCTGGGAATAATAGTGATCTACCTTACAGGACTGTTAAATGGATTTTAGTAAGATAAAGAAGGGGGAGCCACAGATTTGTTCGGTCCTTCCAGTAGATCAAATCTCCACTGCAAGCACAACAGATTCAAGGTTTCCATCCACAATTGTATCAATCTAAACCACCACATAGTGCTGATTTACGAGTTAAAAAGGAAGATCAACTGAAATGTCCTTAATTGGCCAGCAACCCAAGGAAATGAGTCATCAAAGGTCCATACTGGGCTTCTTTTTAACCGGCGGTGGAAAACACTGTCAAGTCACAGCCAACTTATGGCAACATAAGAAGAGCCTTGCTGGATTAGACCAGCTAGCAATCCAAAACAATCCAGTGGAGCCTGAGCGGTGGGTGTTGCCTTCTGACACACTTCCGGTGATGTCAGGGGGTGTGGCACATGCAAATAAGTTATGCTAATGAGCTCCTGCACCTCTTTTTCTACAAAATGACCCCTGGTAATAGTGATCTACCTTACAGGACTGTTAAATGGATTTTAGTAAGATAAAGAAGGGGAAGCCACAGATTTGTTCGGTCCTTCTAGTAGACCAAATCTCCACTGCAAGCACAACAGATTCAAGGTTTCCGTCCACAATTGTATCAAATTAATCTAAACCACCACGTAGTACTGATTTGCAGGTTAAAAAGGAAGATTACTGATCAACTGAAATGTCCTTAATTGGCCAGCAACCCAAGGAAATGAGTCATCAAAGGTCCATACTGGGCTTCTTTTTAACCGGCGGTGGAAAACACTGTCAAGTCACAGCCAACTTATGGCAACATAAGAAGAGCCTTGCTGGATTAGACCAGCGGTCCTTTCTCACACAGTGGCCAACCAGTTCCTCTGGACGGCCAACAAACGGGCATAGAGAAAAAGGCCTTCCCCTGATAAGAACATCAGAAGAGTCCTGCTGGATCAGACCAGTGAGGGTCCATCTAGTCCAGCATCCTGTCTCACACAGTGGCCAACCAGTTTCTCCGGAGGGCCAGCAACAGGGCATAGATGATGAGGCCTTCAAAAGAACATCAGAAGAGCCCTGCTGGATCAGATCAGTGCGAGTCCATCTAGTCCAGCATCCTGCCTCACACAGTGACCAACCAGTTTCTCCGGAGGGCCAGCAACAGGGCATAGATGATGAGGCCTTCATAAGAACATCAGAAGAGCCCTGCTGGATCAGACCAGTGGTCCATCTAGTCCAGCATCCTGTCTCACACAGTGGCCAACCAGTTTCTCCGGAGGGCCAGCAACAGAGCATAGATGATGACGCCTTCATAAGAACATCAGAAGATCCCTGCTGGATCAGAACAGTGGTTCTTCTAGTCCAGCATCCTGTCTCATGCAGTGGCCAACCGGTTCCTCTGGAGGACCAACAACAGGGTATGGAAACTGAGGCCTTCATAAGAACATAACAAGAGCCCTGCTGGATCAGACCAGTGAGGGTCCAGCTAGTCCAGCATCCTGTCTCACACAGTGGCCAACCAGTTCCTCTCGATGGCCAACAACAGGGCATAGAGGCTGAAGCCTTCCAGCGATGTTGCCTCCTGAAAACCCTGTTAGATTTTTCAAGGCAAGAGACATTCAGCAGTCGTTTGCCACTGCCTTCCTGTGCAGAGTGATCGAGGATTTCCTTGGTGGTCTCCCATCCAAGTAACTAACCAGGAGTGACTCTGCTTAGCTTCCAAGATCTGATGAGATCAGGCTATCCTGGGCCATCCAGGTCAGGGATGTTGTTGTTGTTGTGGTCTCTATGGCATTCCCAGGGGTCATTTCCCGCGGGAGTGCACAGGAGCGAAGCTCCGGCAGTAAGGAGCCCAGAGGGTGGGCACATGCAACAAACCCCGCCCCTTGCTCCCAGCAGCCCTCAGTCGGGCCATGAGGAGCAAGAAGCACCCAGGTAAGTTGCAGAGCCCACCCCCCGCCTTCAGGTACAAGCGCTCCCTCCTCTGCAAGGGCAGATCGGCACGTTTCCCCCCCCCCCAATAGCTAGCAATCCAAAACAGTCCAGTGGAGCCTGAGCAGTGGGTGTTGCCTTCTGACACACTTCCAGTGATGTCAGGGGGTGTGGCATATGCAAATAAGTTATGCTAATGAGCTCCTCCACCTCTTTTTCTACGAAATGACCCCTGGGCATTCCCCATAATAAATCAAAAATCAAACAGTTGACTATCGTCCTGAAATTTCATATTCCCACAGTCGATAAATAAAATCCATTTTCGACTCAGACTTGGCAGCTGATTCATTTTTTCACTGGTCCTTTGAAGTACGTCAATTTAGACGTAAAAGGAGGTGACCGGGCTGTTCGAAGCCGATCTATCAAAGGTCTGCCAGGGGCTTGAGAAAACAAAAGGGGGGGGATTTGTGGGGGGATTTGCGGAGTGGTGCAAGTGTGTGATTCATCCATTAGCATAACACCCCTGCACATTTTCCTTGTGTGTGCGCGCAGGAAAGCTTCATTCCATTTATCCACTTTCCGGGCCACTGAAAGGCTTACAATGAGGGAGAGGAAGTCCTCAAAGATGGAGATCTGACAGCACACCATGACTTCAGTAGGACTCCCATTTTGCAGCCACACATTTTGGGCCTATTTGTGTACTCAAAGCAAAGAAAGGAAGCCCAGGGTATATCTCAGCCATTCGGAACACACATCTTATTTGATCCAAAGAGGAGGAGGAGGAGATTGGATTTATACCCTACCCTTCACTCTGAGTCTCAGAGCAGTTTACAAACTCCTTTCCCTTCCCCTCCCCAAAACAGGCACCCTGTGAGGTAGGTGGGGCTGAGAGAGCTCTGACAGAAGCTGCTCTTTTTCAAGGACAGCTGTGCCAGAACTACGGCTTGCCCAAGGTCATCCAGCAGGTGCAAGTGGAGCAGTGGGGAATCAAACCAGGTCCTACCATATTAGAGTCCGCACACTTAACCACTACACCAAACTGGCTCTCAAAACCTTTCAGTAGGAGACCAATGACAAACCTTTCTTGATTGTTGGATATTTCTTCTGGGGGGAGGAAGCTTTACCTGTTGAATTTATGCCAGAAAGAGGGGGGGGAACAACAATCCGACTCTGCAGGCTTGCTTCTACCCTATGTGACCCACAGTCTTCAGATTCGGGAAGCCCCCCCCCCCCGACCTCTCCTCCTGGGTCTCTCTTCTCCTGAAATATTGAATGCTCGCAAAGCTGAGTGCGACTTCTGTACAGAATGTCCACCGCCAGTTCCAATTAATTTTGAATTTTTCATTAAACCGTTATTAAAAGCAAGGGGACAGCCAAAAGAAGGGGATCTGACTCTGGCAGTATATTAACTACCCTCGTCTTGCCTAAGGACTTCTTATGATCTGTCCAAAGCAATTATGTCAGGGCGGCCTGATGGTTTCACATGTTAACAGGAAAGTAAGGGCAGGGGCGGCGGGGGTGGGGCAGCAGTCAGGTTGGTTCTGCTTGCTGTTCCCACTGATTTTTAATGTGGGGCTTCTTGCAGCATCCTGGGGAAATCGCCACCAATGCTCCCTCTAAGCTGTGGGGTCTTGTGAGCAAAAATTCTAATTTGTGAGCTACGGGCATTAAAGTTGTGACCGAGCGATTTGTCTGCTGCATAAATTAGTTTGCTCTGGAGCCATCCCTTCCTGAGCGAAGACAAAAACGTGTGAGCCAGAGGCTAAAAAACTGTGAGCTGGCACACACTAACTCAGCTTAGAGGGAACATTGATCGCCACACATCTGATTATCCCTCTTTTCCTGAAAACGCAAAGCTGCCAGGGATCTTTTCTGCGCCCTTTCAGTTCACGTGGGGGGTCGACAGTGAATCCAGCACCCTGCAAACTGATGTGGTGCCGTAAAATGAGCCCCTGTACCAGATTCTCCGCAAGGCATCAAGAATACAATTTAATGTGGGAAGGTTTCCCTCAACTATGAGGCGCATGAAGACAGACCACCCCAATCTGGACCACCCCACATGGGTTTTATTTAGCTACGTTTAACCCCACCTTTCCTTAGGGTGGCCAAGTCGATCTTCGCCGGGAGCAGGGGGGTCCCGGCCGGCGCCTGGTGCGCGTGCGCGCCGCATGCCCCGCCCCCAGCGTGCCCAGCGTGGTCACATCACTTCCAGGTGATGTGCACGTTGGGGAGGAGTTCCCCTCGGGGCCCAATCTGGCGGTGCCGGGGAACGGGCCTCTGGGGCGGGGGGCTCCCCGCCACCCGGGGGGACTTGGGAAGCCTACCTTTCCTTCAAGGAGCTCAGGCCGGAGTGCATGGTTTTATCTCCTCACCCTGCCAACAAAAATCCATATGGTCAAAGCAATGGTATTCCCAGTAGTACTGTATGGCTGTGAGAGTTGGACTATAAGGAAGGCCGAGTGCCGAAGAATAGATTCTTTTGAATTATGGTGCTGGAGAAGACTCTTGAGAGTCCCCTGGACTGCAAGGAGATCAAATCAGTCAATCCTCAAAGAAATCAACCCTGACTGTTCCCTGGAAGGCCAAATACTGAGGCTGAAGCTCAAATACTTTGGCCACCAAATGAGAAGGGAGCACTCACTGGAGAAGACCCTGATGCTGGGAAAGACTGAAGGTAACAGAAGAAGGGGACGGCAAAGGATGAGCGGGTTAGACAGTGTTATCGAGGCAACGAACATGAAATTAAGCAAACTCCGGAGCACGACGGAAGACAGGAGGGCCTGGCGTGATGTGGTCCACGGGGTCGCGAAGAGTCGGACTCGACTGTGTGACTGAACAACAACTTTTAGCCTCACAATTGCCCCATGAGGTAGGTTAGGCCAGGAGAGAGTGACTGGCCCAGGGACATCCGATGAAGTTCATTGGGAGGAATCCTTTCTGGGATAAAAAAATAATGATTAGTTAAACAGGCAATACAAACAATGAAAACATTTAACATAACTTTGGAGAAAGGGCAATTTAATACAGGGAGTGACTGTGATTATCGATTGAACTCCTATTTTGTACTATATAAAGTCACCGTAACAAAGATAACTCTGCTTAATATTTTCCTTACTGTAAATATGTTAATTTGAGCATAATATAAGTTTCTTTAATTTCCCCAACACACTCTAAGTAAGTATTGGGTATTGGGCTCCCAGTCTTTGACGAGACCCTGTTGGTGCCAACACCAAAGGTGAAGAGCCTGGGGGTGTTCCTGGATGCCTCACAGGCTGTGGAGGCCCCGCTCGCCGCCACTGCCAGGTCTGCCTTTTTTCATCCGAGGCAGATCAGGCAGTTGGCCCCGCACCTCACCCCCCACAATCTGGCTGCGGTGACCCATGCAACAGTCCCTTCCAGACTGGATTATTATAATTCTTTCTATGTGGGGCTTCCTTTGACTCGGCTCCGGAATTTCGAATTCTGCATCTACTGCAGAACGCAGCAGCACGGGTGCTGATGTCGCTGCCTGCGCGGGCAACATTTCCGCCTGGTGCTGTGTGACCTGCACTGTCTGCCTATCGAATACCGGATCCGTTTCAAGGTGTCGGCGCTTACCTTTAAAGCCTTAGACGGCCAGGGGCCTGCATACCTTCAAGACCGCCTCTCCCCATATAAGCCCCGTAGAACATTGCGTTCTATGAACCAGCACCTCCTGGTAGTCCCTGGCCCAAGGGATGTCCAACTTGCCTGGTGGAATGAGCTACCTTATGAGATCAGGGCCCTGCGGGATCTGTTACAGGTCCTGACCGCACTAGACCTAGGGTTGCCAAGTGTTTCTTCGCCAGGAGTGGGGGGCTCCCGGCTGGCGTCTTGTGCGTGCTGGTGATTTTATTGGTTTAATGGATTGTTATAATGCGTTTTAATTGTGAATCTGCACCAATTACAGACTTATATGTTGGTACCCACCCTGATCCTACAGTGTGGGGAGGACAGGATATAAGTTGAATAAAATAAATAAATGGAAGTCGGCTCAGAAGTACGTCTCATTTATCCAACAGGGCTTACTCTCAGGAAAGTGTTCTTAACACTGCGGCTGTAGCTGACTGGGAATTTGAAATCACGTCTTCCCACGGATAATCCAACACTGTAACCCAGGAGCCCCCAGTGTGGTTTCCCTGGCACCCACCGAGTATTTTTTGAAAGTGGGTGGGGCCAGGTGGAGCTCCTGCCCAGCAGAGTTTCTGATTGGCTGAGCAGATTAAAATAAAATTGTTTCCATGGCAGCTGCCATCAGTGTTGGTTTGATTCTCTCTCACTCCTCTTTCCCCCTTCTCCCCTGCCCTTGGGCTTCGTCTGTGTGTGTGGCTCCACCTTCTGCAGCAGCCATTTTGTGGTGGACTCTGAGTCCTTTGGCAGCCATTTTGTAGTTGAGCCACTACGCTGTGTCAGAATTCCATAGGAGCCCACAGGCCCAAAGAGTTGGGGACCCCGGCTCTAACCCATATCCTACGCTGATTATCATTTATCTTATGAGAGAACCACGGAGATGGACATCTTTGTTTTTGTTGCAAAATGTTGATTAACTGAAGAACTTCACTACAAGATCTAGGCAAAGCTTGGAATTTACACACACACCCTTCTCGACCCAGGTCCTAGCTCATTCGTTAGCATTCCAGGGAGTGACAAAGTGACTTAGGAAAGCTTCTGCTGCAACATTGGGAATAAATTAGTCTTTAGGGTGTCACCGGCCTCCCGTTTCATCATACACACATATTGATTCACAAGGCGCGCGATAAACGTTCCTTGATTGCTTAATTTTTTACTCTTTAACCAAATGATATCGTTCATTTTTTCCCCCTTCAGATCCAGACAGACCTTTTTAGGGGTCCTTAAACTTTTACAACCCACAGCTGCGATGGATTTCCGCAAACAGGTGCGGGCCCCGGGATGTCAACCTCCAGGTGGGACTGGGGCTCCCCTGGAATTACAGCTCAGATCCAGACTACAGCAATCAGTTCTGTTAAGTATGACACTTAACTCGGAGGAACAGTTCAACAAGTGATTCAGCTTTATTTCAGCTCAAGAATAGTGAGAACAGCATAACAAGTTAGATCTGCTAGGACTAGACCAGCTAGACAATTCAATAGGGAGCGGTGGCGCAGGGAGCAAAAGCACCTGCCTTAACATCTAACGAACAGCTTGTAGGCTGTTCGATACCCACCGCGGCTGTTCGATACCCTAGTGGAATCTATGGCGTGGTACCCCACTGAATCCCACCCCTCCCCAGGCTCCATCTTCAAATCTCCAGGAGTTTCCCAACCTGGATTTGGCCATCCTACCTGCCGTCCCCCACCGGTGGCCATGGAGTACCTGGGAACCCTGTGCTGGCCAGAACCGGCATGAGAAGGTCCCGGCTTCATTCCAGGGTCCCTTCCTGGCCCAGTCTGCCCTTTTGCCAACTAACTGCATTCCCTCTTTCCCACCTCACAAAAAAGTAAATCCTCTCAAACCAGAGACAAGGATGGTGAGGAGTTACTGGGACGATCAGGAGTCAAAGGTCACCCTGCAAGACCTGAAAGCAACATCCACTGTGATTTGGCACGTCCCAGCCCCAGTATCAACCCATACTTCAAGAACTTGGGTGACAGTTACCAACCTCCAGGTGGGGCCTAGAGATCGGGTCACCATTCCCTAGTTCCAGGCAGAAGATCTCTGCCTCCAAACGACAACATCACCACGCGACATCCCTGATGTGCTGATGTCATGTGGAAGTGACATCATCATGCCGGGGATGTTGCACGGCGACGCTCTGGTTTTTGGGCAAAACTCTATGGTTTGATGCCGATTTTACCGTAGAGTTTTGCCCCAAAACCAGAGCATTGCCCTCAATGCCACTTCTGGGTGATGCCAGCATGTCATGCAACGATCCCACCTGGCAAACCCTACCTATAGGTCTTCCAGGATTACACCTGATCTCCAAAGAACAGAGCCCAGTTTCCCAGGATGAAATGGCTGCTGTGGAGGTCCCTTCCTATGGCATTAGATCCTGCTGAGTTCCATCCCCTCCCCAAACCTCACACTTTCCAGGCCCCAACTCCAAGAGCTCCAGGAATTTTCCAGTCTGGAGTTGGCAACCGTGACTTGGGATATCTGGTGACCAATGTTCCCTCTAAACTGTAGAGTCTTGTGAGCAAAAATTCTATTTTGTGAGCTACTGGCATTAAAGCTGTGAGTGAGCGATTCGGCTACTGCATAACTTAGTTTGCTCTGGAGCCACCTCCTTCCTGAGCGAAGACAAAAATGTGTGAGCCGGAAGCTAAAAAACTGTGAGCTGGCTCGCACTCACTCAGCTTAGAGGGAACACTGCTGGTGACCGGCAAATGTTTCCTGCACAGTTCCTTCTTCACCAAGAAAAAGCAGCTTTTTGAATAGGGATGCCAGCCTTTTGCATTAAATGTCAGAGTTAGTTTTAAAACCAGGCTCTTTTAAAAATTAGACTTTCCTGTAGCCCAAGCTTCTTTACATAAAGTACAAATCAATTTCACGAAATCGGCCATAGTTCTCTCTTTAAAATAAAACTACTTACAATGTAATCTGAACAAGAGTTATACATTTGTATTAAGCTCGGATGCCTCCTTAAACCAGATCTTAAAAAACAGAACCTTGTGGCTGAAACTTAAAACTCCCTTTTTAAAAGTACAGTGTTTTTGTTTTGTTTTTTAGATCAACGCCAGAAAGCATTTTTTCGCTGCAGGCTTAGAGGGTATTGCAAAGCATTGGAAAACAGTCATAGAACTGGGGGATAAGCAGCAACGCCATTGTAGCGTTACTATGTTTTGAACAGCTAAACGGAGGACACGTTTCCCAATTGACCACTTCCAACAAGCGATTGCTCTCTGACCAATCTCCTATGAAAGACCCCTCCTCTTTAAGATGTAATCATGATTAGTCATTGGGAATATTCCTAACCTTCCAACCCCAAAAGAGGACATTTTTATCAGTTGTTTTTTTTAAAAAAAGAGCCCAAAAGGGGACTGACACCAAAACCAAAAAAAGAGGTCATCTGGTAACCCCACATCTGAGGTTTCTTGCCTCCTCTTGCTCCACAACTCAAAGATGTCTTGAAGATTCAAGGAGGAGGAGCAGATTGGATTTATACCCCACCCTTCACTACCCAAAGGAGTCTCAGAGTGGCTTACAAACTCCTTTCCCTCCGCCTCCCCACCACAGACACACTGTGAGGCAGGTGGGGCTGAGAGAGATCAGATTGATAATAAGAAATGCACGAAGGGATGAAGAAGAGAACACGAAGAAGAGATTGGATTTATACCCCACCCTTCACTACCCAAACGGGTCTCAGAGTGGCTTACAAACTCCTTTCCCTTCCCCTCCCCACAACGGACACCCCGTGAGGCAGGTGGGGCTGAGAGAGCTCTTGACAGAAACTGCTCTTTTTCAAGAAGAAGAAGAAGAAGAAGAAGAAGAGATTGGATGTATACCCTGCCCTTCACTACCCAAAGGGGTCTCAGAGCGGCTTACAAACTCCTTTCCCTTCCCCTCCCCACAACAGACACCCTGTGAGGTAGGTGGGGCTGAGAGAGCTCTGACAGAAACGGCTCTTTTTCAATAACAGGTGTTATTTACAAATCAAATCCAGCCTTATTGACTTAACACTTTCCGCATCTGGAAGACAAACAAGAGGCCGGGCAGGAGACACACACATTAGGAAAACGAGAAAAGCAATTTAAGAAGGAGGCCGCCCATGAGACAAGGCAGAGATACAGGAAGGAGAAATCCAAGCGTCCATATTTATAGAAGCGTGTTCTCCGTGCCCGCTCCCTCCTTCTGTTTTCCACCATTAGGTAAAGGTAAAGGATTCCCTTGCTCAAAAGCCAGTCGAATCCAACTCTAGGGTTGCGGTGCTCATCTCCGTTTCAAAGCCAAAGAGCCAGCGCTGTCCAAAGATGTTTCCGTGGTCATGTGGCCGGCGTGACTGGATGCCAAGGCGCACGGAATGCTGTTACCTTCCCATCGAAGTGGTACCTGTTTATCTACTTGCAATTTCTTGCTTTTGAACTGCTGGGTTGGCAGGAGCTGGAGCCAAGGACGGGCGCTCACTCCGTCACGCGGCAGTTGGGTCTCGAACTGCCAAACTACTGACCTTCCGGTCTGCAGTTGAGTGTCTTAACCACTGAGCTAGAAACAGAGATCTGGAAGTGACCTCTAAGGTCATCTAGTCCAACCCACTGCACAAGGCAAGAAATTCTCAGCGACCTCACCCTCTCACTGCCCCAGTGACCCCTGGCTCTATGCCCAGAGGAAGGCAAAAAGCCTCCAGGATCCCTGGGCCAATTTGGCCTGAAGGAAAATTCCTTCCTGACCTCAAAGCGGTGATCAGCATTACCCGGGGCACGTAAGAAAGGGCTACGAAAGCCGAGTGCTGGCTCATCCCTTCCAGCTCTCCCTCTCATGAGTGGTCTAATCTTACAGAATCAGCCTTGCTTAGGGTTACCAAGTTCTCCATTAGGATGGTATAGTGATGCTTGACCACCATCTTAAACTTAATTTTAAATTGATACTCTCCTAATAATTTGTTTGGCTCACCATCTGTTAGCACCTTTTAATGATGAAATTGTTTATATGGTTTTAGGATTATTTAAATTACTTAGGGTGCGATCATACACAGGGGTCATTTCGTAGAAAAAGAGCTGCAGGAGCTCATTAGCATATGGTATGCTAATGAGCTACTAGGCTATTCGCATAATAGCTCATTAGCATTAGCACCCCCTGACATCACCGGAAGTGATGTCAGAAGGGGAAGCAAAAGGGGGGAAGGCATCTTCAAAAGCCTCCCCTTTCCTTCCTGGGGGGGAGGGAAGCGAAGAGAGAAGGGGTTTAAAGTTTAAACCCCTTCTCACTAGAGTTGGGCCACAGAAGGAGGAAAGAGGGAAGGAAAGAGAGAGAGAGAGGGTAGAGAGAAAGAACGAAGGAAGGAAAGAGT
>NW_015167585.1:96760-116134 GCF_001447785.1 Gekko japonicus | reverse complement strand
GGGAAAGAGAAAGAGCGAGAAGGGAAGAAGGCGGGAAAGAGGAAAAGAGAGAGAAGGAAAGAAGAGGGAAGAGAGAGGAAGGAAGGAAGAGAAGGGAAAAAGAGAAAGGAGGAAAATAAAAGGAAGGGGAAGTAAAGAAGGGAAAGAAAGAGGGCAAAGAGATGGGGGGAGGGAGAAGCTCCCCCATCCCCCCACTCCCTCAATCAAGCCTCCGCCACCCACCTCCCACGGATCCCTCACCCCGCTCCGGCGCTGGCCCGGGGAGGTGGCGGGGGGGCCTCTTCTAGCCTCCCCCTGGCTGCAGCGCCCTGGCGCTGGCCCAGGAAGGTGGCGACAGGCCTCCTCCGACCTCCCCAGGGCCGCAGCGCTCCTGCACTGGCTTAGGGATGCAGCAGGGAGCATCTTCTGGTCTCCCCCAGGCCACAGCACTCCAGCGCTGGCCCTGGAAGGCAGTGACATGCATCCTCCGGGCTGCAGCGCTCTGGCGCGGGCCCCGTGAAAGTGGCGACGGGCTGCAGTGCGGGGACCTGGGGGTTGGGCTTGCTGCCGCCACCATTTTACCAGCTCCTGGGCTCCCGGAGCAGTGCTCCGGCCCGCTCCGGCCCCAAAAGACCCCTGATCATACGTGCCAAAAGTGGCGGCAACGGTGCAATTCCCCCGTGGAGTAAAGAAGCGCAATCAGACAGACACATCTGTCCAGCGTCCTGAAGTCGGTGGCAGGACATCGTATCACGCCGCAGGAGGATGGAAAAAAGCTACCAGGTAAAACCTTCTGGTATACAGAACTGCAGGGCGCGCGGCCAGAAGTGTGATCGCACAAACGCGCGTCATTGCAGCCCGGGGCAAACAGCCTCGCTTCCCGCCCGCATTTTCTCGCTCGTGTGACCACAGCCATACTGTTGTTTTTACTCCTTCTGTAAGCCGCCCTGAGCCGGCCTTGGCTGGGAGGGCGGGTTATAAATTTAACAATAAATAAATAAATAAATAAATAAATAAAACAATTGTCAGATTCAGATTGAGAATCACCTGGAGATTTGTGTTGGAGCCCGGGAAGAACAGGGACATCATCGGGATACGATACCACAGAGCCCACCTTCTAAGCAGTGTTCCCTCTAAGCTGAGTTAGTGTGAGCCAGCTCACAGTTTTTTAACCTCTGGCTCACACAGTTTTGTCTCAGATCAGGAAGGACGGCGCCAGAGCAAATTAATGTATGCAGTAGCCAGATCGCTTGCTCACAACTTTTAATGCCAGTAGCTCACAAAGTAGAATTTTTGCTCACAAGACTCCACAGCTGAGAGGGAACCTTGTTTCTCAGGCATCCATTGTCTCCAGGGGAACTGGTCTCCATAGACTGGAGATGAGGTGTAATTCTTGTGGATCCCCGGGTTCCCCCTGGAGGATGGCATCCCTAGCCTCTGCTTAAAAACCTCCAAAGAAGGAGAGCCCACCACCTCCCAAAAAAGCCTACATTACATGGAAAAGAGGAAAAATTAATCCGAGACACAATTATCTGTTAGCTGCTCACGGATCCCACTGAGTTTGCTTAATTTTCCACTCACCAAGGCACAGAGTTGCTCAGAAGTCCCAGGCTCTCCTCTGGAACCTTTCAGCTCAGTTCAGAATAATTAGGGTTGCTAGCAGGGGTCATTTCCTGCGGGAGCACAAAGGAGCGGAGCTCCGGCAGTAAGGAGCCCAGTGGGCAGGCACATGCAACAAGCCCCACCCCCTGCTCTCAGCAGCCCTCAGTCAGGCCATGAGGAGCAAGAAGCAGCCAGGTAAGTTGCAGAGCCCCCCTCCCCCCGACCCACCTTCAGATACAAGCTTTCCCTCCTCTGTGAGGGCAGATCTGCGCGTCCCGTCCCCCCATAGCTAGCAATCCAAAACAGTCCAGTGCCACATTTAAGACCACGTTTTATTTAGGTACAAGCTCTCCCTCCTCTGTGAGGGCAAATCTGCATGTTTCCCCCCCCCCAATAGCTAGCAATCCAAAAGAGTGCAGTGGAGCCTGAGCGGTGGGTGTTGCCTTCTGACACACTTCCAGTGATGTCAGGAGGTGTGGCATATGCAAATGAGTTATGCTAATGAGTTATGCTAATGAGCTCCTGCACCTCTTTTTCTACAAAATGACCCCTGGTTGCTAGGAAGGGTTGCCAGCTCCTGGCTCGGAAATTCCTGGAGACCTGGGGTGGAGCCAGGCCTGGGGAGGGCATGGTTTGAGAGGAGAGGGTACAGCAACACTGTCAGCAAGACTTAACAAATTTATAGGTTCCATAATACACACAGATCAAACAGGGTAGAGACATAGCAGACCATACAAGAAGCCTCTTGATCTTATACAATTTCTGCCGCTCCAACAACATCACGTCATCATTAATTCTATCCATCGACGTTGAAAAAGCGTTTGACACTGTAGAACCAACATACTTACAAGACAAAGATGGTTTTATCACCTTTGCTCTGGGCAGACATCTCTGTTGTGGGGAGAGGGCAAACACATGGTCAGGAACAAGCCAGGGTTAAACCAGGATGGCCACGTGCGTGCAAAGCTCTGGCTGGACTAACTGTGGTTTGTCAGACGACTTCAAGCTGTAGTTTCACATCCTGGTTTGAAGGACCCTAACTATCCGTTGACCTCATCAGGATAGCCCAGGATAGCCAGATCTCGGAAGTCAAGAAGGGTTGGCCATGGTTAGTATTTGGATGGGGAACTGCCCAGGAAGCCCAGGGTTGCTGTGCAGACGCAGGCAATTGCTAACCACCTCTGAACCAAGGTTCCCTCTAATCCCCCCCCCCCATTCTGAGCGGAGCAATGCACATCCTGAGCTGAAAATAACCGCTGCGATTTTCAAATAGGCAATAGGCAGTGTAAGACCCTGCACAGCTCCAGGTTGCTGCTGGGCGGGGCTTCCTGTGTTCATGAGCGGCTGCTCACCCATACAACTTAGAGCAGAGGTGTCAAACAGGTGGCCCGGGGGCCAGATCAGGCCCCTGGAGGGCTTCCATCAGGACCGCAGTGGAACTGGCCATCTCCCGCTTCCAGTCCTGCTGCTGCATCATAGCTTGCTTCACCGGACTCTCCTAATCACTCTGCCATTTCATGTTTTAACCTGGGTCCTAGACTCAGAACTCTGAGCATGAGATTTCTGTGGTGAATGGCAATAAATCAAAAGTAGGTTTGCAGCTCACAGAGCTAATGTTTTAAGCATGTTTTTATTTTCAGTTTAAAAAACACCTTTGTGTTTGTGTCCTTTATAAGGTTTATATCTCCGCTACCTGGCATCACATTTTACAACACACATGGCCCGGCCCAGCGAGGTCTCATTTATGTCAGATCCGGCCCTCGTAACAAATGGGTTTGACACCCCTGGCTTAGAGGGAACACTGCAAGTCTGAACGTCTCTTACCTTGAAAACCTTCCACGGTTGCCATAAGTCAGCCGCAACTGGCCGGTCCTTTTCACCAGCACCAATCATCCACCATGAACAGAGTGACCCAGATTCAGAAACCAAATGAACTATAGTTTGCTTAGTCACACGCTGATTTCATATTCTGTCTGAGCTGAGCCTCAGACTGTAACCTCATGTAGCGATGTGAAAGTTGCTGGATCAGAACTCAGAACGTCCATCCGAAGGAGCATCATGGGGTTTTTTTTCCAGCAGGCAGAAGCCCATACGCAAAACAGGAAGGCAACAGCCTACTGCTGCTGTATGTTACTTAGAGACAGACTGCCTCTGAATATGGAAGTTCCATTTAACTATCACCAGGGCTTTTTTTGTAGAAAAAGCCCAGCAGGAAATCATTAGCATAATAGGCCCCACCTAACAGCAGAAACTCATTAGCCTATTAGGCCACACCCCCATGTTACCAGAAGTGTGCTCATCCAGCCACACCCACCTTTTGCTTCTTATTCTGTTTACCTTGTTTGTTGTCAAAACCCAGGGCCTTTTTTGTAGCAGGAACTCCTTTGCATGTTAGGCCACACACCCCTAATGTAGCCAATCCTAATGAGTTCCTGCTGTTGGGTGTGGCCTATTATGCTAATGAGTTCCCGCTGGGTGTGGCCAACTCAGGAGCCAGACGGAACTCCGTTCCTGTGCGTTCCTGCCCAAAAATAGCCCTGACTATCACGATGGGAAAAACCTGCTGGTATGAATGTGGTCTGATCCTGATTGAAAACTGGGAAAGTGGAACTCACCCTGGTAAACAGGGCCAGTGGGAGCTGCAGGATCAGACGCACCTGGCGCAGTGTCCCGTTTGCAATAGATGCAAGGGGCAGATCACTCAGGGTGCTCACAAGCGCTTCCTTCCTCTGACGGTTTTGCCCCAGCACTCAGAGGTAGACTACCCCTGCAGACGGAGGAGCCATTTAGCCTGGAGCATCCATTGAGCTGCACGGAGTCCACATTAGAATATATGTCTGCCCAAGAAGAGTTCAGTTCTGCAAACCAGGTAAGTTATGCTAAGCAAATCTGCATATCTAGTCGAAGAGGGAGGAGGAGGAGGAGGAAGAGATTGGATTTATACCCCGCCCTTCACTACCCAAAGGAGTCTCAGAGCGGCTTACAAACTCCTTTCCCTTCCCCTCCCCACAACAGACACCCTCTGTGAGGTAGGTGCAGCTGAGAGAGCTCTGACAGAAACTGCTGTTTTAGAAGGAGAAGGAGGAGGAGGAGGAGGAGATTGGATTTATACCCCGCCCTTCACTACCCAAAGGAGTCTCAGAGCAGCTTACAAACTCCTCTCCCTTCCCATTCCCGCAATAGACACCCTGTGAGGTAGGTGGGGCTGAGAGAGTGCTTTCGAGGACTGCTCGTGAGAGAACAGCTCTGAGAGAACTTATGACTGACTCAAGGTCACTCCAGCGGCTGCATGTGGAGAAGTGGGGAGTCAACCCCAGTGCTCCAAGATTAGATTCCACACTCCTAACCACTACAACAAACTGGTGTACTGCTTTACCTAACTTATTCCAGTTTCCTTTAGTTGCGGGAAAGGTCCACAGAGGACTGACTGTTCACATCAAACCCGTGGAAATCTCGTCCAGCCCCACTTCTGAGAGTCCTATACAGCCCAAAGTAATGGTTGAATATCAGTAGAGTTGCCAGGTCATCCTGGCCACTGGCAGAGGCAGGGGGCTAGAAACCTGATTTTGTTTTTTAAAAAACGAAAGCTGAAAAATTCTCAAGAAGGAGGATTCTGTGGCCACTGCAGTGTTCCCTCTAAGCTGAGTTAGTGTGAGCTGGCTCACGGTGTTTTAGCCTCCAGCTCACATTTTTTGTCTTAGCTCAGGAAGGATGGCTCCACAGCAAACTTATTTAGGCAGCAGCCAAATCGATCGCTCACAACTTTAATGGCAGTAACTCACAAAGTTGAAACCTTGCTCACAAGACTCCACAGCTTAGAGGGAACATTGGCCAGTAATGCATGATGGGTGCTTCTGGTTTTTTTGGTGCATTGTAGCAATTAAGATAGCTTTAGAAGACAGCCGTGTTGGTCTTCATCAGAAGAGCTAGATTCGAGTCCAGGATTACCTTAGAGACGGACAAGATTTTGGAGGGGGGGGTGAGCTTTCAAGAGTCAAAGCTCTTGACAATGGGTTGAACTTTACCTCTGCCACAAACTTACCAAGTGGCCTTAGGCAAAGCTTGTCAGACTCAGCTCTTCCTCCCATATCAGCAACAATACCAGCCTACCTTACAGGACTGTTGCTAGGATTACAAAATGTGCACATTAAGTAATTTGCTAGGTACTGAGAAGAGTCCCCTCCACTCCAGCCCCAACTGGGAAAGACTAAAGGACCTTTCATATTTCTTACCGTATCTCAGTAGTTCTGGAAGCCTTCTTGAAAGACTATTTCTGCAGATGAATGTAGCTTATTTTGCATTAAGGAGAGAGATGGAGAGCGTGAGAAATAGCATGGCTTTTTTTTTTAAGGAATCCAATTTGTTAATACACACTGCCATCTGGTGGCAGCACAGGATATGAACCGAGAAAAAAAGGAGAGGACTTGTATGAGGGATGTGTGTTGTTTTACAATAGTAATATTGACCACTGAGGAAGGCCATCAGGGGCCGAAACATGTATGGTCTACTGGTCATAAGATATACCCATCAATTGTATATGTAAAACTATCCGCTCTGTGTGTAAAAGGTTTTAAGAATCTCATATTTGGATAATCTCTTGTAACCGATTTTATCTTTTACTAATGTGCACACCATAATAAATATTTGCATTTTTATAATAACTTATTTCGTTAGCTTGACCCTCATATATCACAGGCAGCACAGAATACTACATGGCGGCCTGTATTCCAAAACGTGTGAAAATCATTCCAGGTACACCAGTTATGAGTAAACCAGTATTGCTTGTGTGACTTGAGCAGAGAACCGGCCTGAGCAACATCAGCCCAAACAGAATCAAGATACCTTTCTGCAGGTGTGATGCTCTTTCCAGAACCATCCTTGAGAGAACAGCTCTTGTCAGAACTATGGCTTGCCCAAGGTCATCCAGCAGCTGCAAGTGGATGAGTGGGGAACCAAACCTGGTTCTCCCAGATTAGAGTCCGCACACTTAACCACTTAAGAAGATCGTCCCTCTGCAAAAAATGCCATGGGTTCCAGAACGAAACCTCCTCAATTCCTGGGACCACGACCACCATGGCCAAAGGATGCAACCAAAGCTACTTCGTCCTTTGAGTGAAGATCTTCTTTATTACCCTGTGTAGTAGCTGTATTGGTGGAAAGGCGCACCATAGCTGAGTAGACATTCCCCGCTGAGTGTGGGTGCTCTGATGGCTTGAGGTGATTTTGTTCCTGCCCTGAAACTTTTGGGACTTTGCAATTTTGGCAAAGAGATCCCCTTCTACCGTGTTGAATCTGAGGGAAAAACCCAGATCTGATGGAAAATCTTGTTCAGCATCCACTCTGACTGGATCAGAGCTCTTCGACTCAGCCAGTCTGCTAGAGCCTTTAGGGATGTCAGATGACTCTCTGCCCAGTGTATTAAAGTCTTCTGTTCACACAAGCATTAGTTGCCATGTTGTCCATGTGCCCCAGGACGTGATGTCTAGAAGGAAGATTCTGGAATACCCAGTAACCTTACCCTGTATCTCTGGGCTCCAACAAGCTGATAGAAAGAAAATTTCTAGGGCCAGATGCCCTGCACCAATCTCTTGCGCATGCCCTCCCTCCAACCAATGAGACTCACCTCCAAGAACATCAATGTTCTCTTTGGGGTCCCGTAACAGCATCCCCTCCCGGAACCACTCGCCTCCTGAGTTTCCCACCGTAATGAAGTTGGCAGTTGTAGAAGGTTGAACCTGTTGTTGTCAATTGTGTCTTGGTAAAAGAGCAAGAGAACTCTGCAGCAGATGGGCGTGAAAACTGGGCCGCTGAAGAACGTCCCGGTAGGAAGCCCTCATTCCCAGAAGCCTTACCAGGGACATCATTTCCACCTTGTTCTTCTGAAGGGTCTTGAGGACAGGAGACTGTCACTTCTCCTGTCTCTCTGCTGACGAAAGGACCGTGTCTATTAGGGCACCCAAAGGAAGAACTGAGTGTGTCGGCTGCCAGTTGCTCTTCTCCACGAAACCCTGCTCCTGTAGGCAGGCTACTGTTTGACTCACATTCCCTAAGCCTAGTCTGGGGGAAGGTGCTTTTAATAAGGTATCCTTCAGGTAAGGAAAACAGAAAAGGTTGACACCCCCACACACACACTTGTGGCCCAGTGTGCACTTCCAGTGTGCCACAAATAATTGCAGATGACCTCCAACTTTGGGGGCACCTGAACTCTCAGCATAGACATGTCGAAAGGTCTTTTTTGGCGTGGCTTCCCTTGGTGTTCTGTCCAGATTTGCTATAGGCTGCTGCTTGGACGGCCATTTCCCTTAGAAAGGCTCGGAGGAACTGGGACCGGAAGGTCTCCTGAAGGCTTGAAAGGAGTCACGAAAGGAAGAGAAACCATTTCATGGGCTTGCCTTCTTTCTTCCTAGAAAGCAAGGCCTTTTTTTTTTTTTTGGCCTTGTCCAATTCCCTGCCACAACTGCCAGAAGTACAAGCTGGGTTTCGAAGAGGTAGAGGAACTAGAGATCATATTGCCAACATTCGCTGGATTATGGAGAAAGCAAGAGAGTACCAGAAAAACATCTACTTCTGCTTCATTGACAATGCTAAAGCCTTTGACTGTGTGGATCACGACAAACTATGGCAGGTCCTTAAAGAGATGGGAGTACCAGACCACCTCACATGTCTCTTGAGAAACCTGTATAAGGGCCAAGAAGCGACAGTTAGAACCGGATACGGAACAACTGATTGGTTCAGCATAGGAAAAGGAGTACGACAAGGATGTATACTGTCACCTTGCTTATTTAATATATATGCAGAGTACATCATGCGAAATGCTGGCCTGGATGAATCACAAGCCAGAATTGAGATTGCTGGGGAAAAGATCAACAACCTCAGATATGCAGACGATACCACTCTAATGGCAGAAAGTGAAGAGGACCTAAAGAGCCTCTTGCTCAGGGTAAAAGAGGAGAGCGCAAAAGTGGGCTTGAAGCTCAACATCAAAAAAACTAAGATCATGGCATCCGGCCCCATCACTCCTTGGCAAATAGAAGGGGAAGTCGTGGAAGTAGTGACAGACTTCACGTTCCTGGGATCCCAGATCACCGCAGACTGTGACTGCAGCCATGAAATTAAAAGACGCCTGCTCCTTGGGAGGAAAGCGATGGCGAACCTAAACAGCATGATAAAAAGTAGAGACATCACCCTGCCAACAAAAATACGCATGGTCCAAGCAATGGTATTCCCAGTAGTCATGTATGGCTGCGAGAGCTGGACTATAAGGAAGGCCGAGCGCCGAAGAATAGATTCTTTTGAACTATGGTGCTGGAGAAGACTCTTGAGAGTCCCTTGGACTGCAAGAAGAACAAATCAGTCAATCCTCAAAGAAATCAACCCTGACTGTTCCCTGGAAGGCCAGATAATGAAACTGAAGCTCAAATACTTTGGCCACCAAATGAGAAGGGAGCACTCACTGGAGAAGACCCTGATGCTGGGAAAGATTGAAGGTCAAAGAAGACGGGGACGGCAAAGGATGAGATGGTTAGACAGTTGATGGAGTGAGCTCCCATCTCTAATTCCAGCTCCTGCCAACCTAGCAGTTCGAAAGCAAGAAATTACAAGTAGATAAATAGGTACCCACTTTGGTGGGAAGGTAACAGCGTTCCGTGCGCCTTGGTGTTTAGTCATGCTGGCCACATGACCACGGAAACGTCTTCGGACAGCGCTGGCTCTTCAGCTTTGAAACGGAGATGAGCACCGCAACCCTAGAGTCGGATTCGACTGGCTTTCGAGCAAGGGAACCTTTACCTTTACCTAAAGGGGATGCCGACCACCCCGGCCTAGGCCGAGGGAAGTGCAGTAGATGAAGCATCAAAGACCTTGCCAGTTTGGAGTAGTGGTTAAGTGCCCGGACTCTAATCTGGGAGAACCGGGTTTGATTCCCCACTCCTCCACTTGCACCTGCTGGATGACCCTGGGCAAGCCGTAGCTCTGATAAGAGCTGTCCTTGAAAAAGAGCAGTTTCTGTCAGAGCTCTCTCAGCCCCACCTACCTCACAGGGTGTCTGTTGTGGGGAGGGGAAGGGAAAGGAGTTTGTAAGCCGCTCTGAGACTCCTTTGGGTAGTGAAGGGCGGGGTAGAAATCCAATCTCTTCTCTCTTCTTCTTGCGTAAGGCCTGTTCCCATTCCCCCCGTCACTGGGACCTTGGGGAGGCCATCCGCCTCCATAGAAGGTACTGGGTTGGAACCCCAGCTTATCACCGGGCCATCCATCAGAGGCAGCTTGACTTCCCCTGCGGCCTCTGTTACCAAGGAGCAGGCCTGTAGCCAGAATCTTTAAAGTCGGGGGGCATTTAAATTTCTTAGGGGGCACTGGCTAATCAAACTAATCCAGGGGAGAAGGCCGTAATGCCCTGGGCTGGATGGGAAGTCAGGGGGGCTTGCCAGCAAGTCAGGGGGGCCTAGCCCCAAGATGCCCCACTGTAGCTACGGGCCTGCCAAGGAGTAAAACTGGGGAAAAGATCAGATGGTTAGACTTTGGTCTACCTGGGGCTTCCCATTCGTAATTACTCCGTTAAAGGATGCTGGGGGGGGGGCTGGAGGGCAATCTGGATTGGGGACCTCCCTCTTGTTGGTGCTGCTAGGAAACTCCAGGATATGAGATCCCTTAGGGAGTTGTTTTGCGTACACTTCCCAGGGGCAGGGCACATGTCTGCATGGCAGTGGCAGTTCCCCTTCTTTCAAGGAAGAGGAGGAGGAGGAGACTGGATTTATACCCCACCCTTCACTGGGAGTCTCAGAGCGGCTTACAAACTCCTTTCCCTTCCCTTCCCCTCCCCAGAACAGACACCCTGGGAGGTAGGTGGGGGTGAGAGAGCTCTGACAGAAACTGCTCTTTTTCAAGGACAGCTCTTATCAGAGCTACGGCTTGCCCAAGGTCATCCAGCCAGGTGCAATTGGAGGAGTGGGGAATCGAACCCGGTTCTCCCAGATTAGAGTCCGCGCACTTAACCACGACACCAAACTGGCACTTCCTAAGTGGGTGATGCATCGGGGCCTCGAAATCCTACTGGAAAACTCAATGGAGGGCTAGACTCCCTGCTAGGCAGGTGAGAATCTGTCATCCTGTAGAGGCCCTGCCTGCGTAGCCATCTCCCGCCAGAACCGAGAGTGCTCCCACTCCCAGGCCCGCTCTGCAACTGTAGGCTGGCTTCGGTCTTACAGGCGCCCTCAGGAGGTCACCAGCAGGGCTGGAATTCCAGAAGCCCTCTCCCTGTGGCCCCCCCAGCTCTGTGTGTCCCCCCAACCGTATAAACTTATTCCCTTTAGGTAGGCAGCCATTTTAGGGAAAGGTTTTTGTGTTTTTAGCGCTGTTTCATAATATTACCTTTTCCATTCTGTATTTTCCATTCACTGCCACTTTGCCGTATTACATTGATTTTCCTGGGTTCTTCTGTCAGTAAAATTTTCATAAACCTTTTGTTGAAGAGACTCCCCCCCCCTCATTTTCCCAAGTGCACCATAGGTAGGCAATTCAGTTCCAGGTGTTTAAGTGCCCCAAATACACGGGCTGATTCGGGGGGGGGGGCGTCGTCCTGACATGCTTATGCCCATTTGGGGTAACAGGTGGCGGTGGAAAGGCTTGCAAAGCATTACGGACATTTGACAGTCCAGCTGTTCCCTCATTATTAATCCAACAGACGGACTTCCTAAATCAAAGGGAGTTTTCCCCGCTTGGGTCTTTATTAATAGAATTCAGTCTGCACTTTTCGGCTGGAAAGCTCCACACCTTTCCAGCCAAAGTCAAGCGTCCAAAGAGAGGTCCAGACTCCAGCTGAGTCTTTACACCAAGCCCTGAGCATCGGGAAAGGGCTGTCAAGTTGCTGCTGACCAGGGGTCATTTCGTAGAAAAGGAGGTGCAGGAGCTCATTAGCGTAACTTATTAGCATAACCGGAAGTGTGTCAGAAGGCAACACCCACCACTCAGGCTCCACTGGACTGTTTTGGATTGCTAGCGATGGGGGGGGGGGACGTGCAGATCTGCCCTCACAGAGGAGGGAGAGCTTGTACCTGAATGAAACTTGGTCTTAAAAGTGCCACTGGACTGTTTTGGACAGGGGGACGGGGGGGGGGGGGCTCTGCAGCTTACCTGGCTGCTTCTTGCTCTGACTGAAGGCTGCTGAGAGCAGGGGGGGGGGCTTGTTGTATGTTCCCGCCCCCTGGGCTCTTTACTGCTGGAGCTCCGTTCCTGTGCGCTCCTGCAGGAAATGACCCCTGTCGCTGACTGATGGTGACCCCGGTAGGGCTTTCAAGGCGAGAGAGGAGAAGAGGTAATTCGACACTGCCTGCCTCTGTGTGAGGACCCTGGTATTCCTTGAGGTCTCCCAATCCAGGAACCGATCAGGGCTGACCCTTCTCAGCGTCTTGAGATCTGACGAGATCCTGGTCACAGCACCTTTCTTTAGACCCAACATTGAAGGGGGGGGAAGCCTCAGCTAACAAACCAGGACTGAGCTTCACAGACCTCTCCTTCAGACTGGATGTTTGGGGGCGGGGGTGGCAGAGGTGTTGTTGGTAAAAAGCCACCACATAATACAATCTTAAAATGGGGATTCAGGTAAAAAAGTTACAAGCAACTTCCTGTCTGCCTAGAGCCTCGCGCACACCCCCTGACTCCTCTCACTCACGAAGACAGTCAGCCAGAAGAAGAGTGAACCTAATGTAACAAATGAGTACTTGTTCGGTTGTTGGTATTTTCAGTCATTTGTTACAATGAAAGACGGAGCTCTTCCACCAGGCCTTCAACTAAGGAGCTGCCGCCACCACCACCACCACCACCACGAACTGAAACTTACAGAGCCCCGGCCCTCGGTTTTGACATCCACAGCCTGTGCCTGCCGATTATATCAGGGGAAGATCAATGAGCTGAACATCTAGTTAGATCCTTGAATGCACTCATACAGTACCGCCATCGTTAAGCAATTAAATAGATACTGCTAGCAGCATTTTATGATATTGAATTGTTTTATAATTGAACTGTTTGTAGATGATTTTGTGATAAATTTGAATGCTCCAGCATGGAGGGCAGGGTATAAATTGGATAAATAAGAGCGGGTAGGAATTCCGTTAATTTCCAGATGAATGTACATCTCTGGTCCGAGAGCAGAAACTCAGACTGTGTCCGGGTCTGAGGACACAAAACAGTGCTCTGGTACAGTAAATCAGCTTTGCACCATGTAACCCCAAGATCTGCCCATTTGACATCCTTTATCCCACTTTTTTAGTTTTACTGCTCTGCATAATTTATTCTAATTCCATAAATCACGGAAAGGAGCAAGGAAAAAACCATGGAGGGTATCCAAGCCCTGCAGGATCTCAACTCCGCAGAGATCGCCAATACACCTGTCCTGCATTTCACTACCATGAGGACTAGGAACTTTGAGAATGTAGCTTCTAAGGAACCTGCTTTCGTGCTTCACAGGCAGAGAGCGCTTTAGCCTGCCTCACATTTTAATGCTAAGCCTGTCTTCTCCCTAAGATCTTTTCCACCTATTGAACAAAATCATATAAAGGCATTCGCAACGCTCGACTCTTCCTGCAGCTTACACCCTTCAGCACCCTCCATCTTGGATGACAGAAGGCGGTATATTGTATTTTGCCAAGGTCGGGAATTGCTGTGCAATTATTTGCCTCCCTGCCACTGAGAGTCCCCCGCCCTCCTTTCCCCTTCTGCGAAATGCAGAGAATCCGGGCACAAGAGACCAAGGATTTTGTTTTCTCTGAAGCAGGTAAGTAGTAATCAAGCCAAGAAATAATCTGACAGCACAGGGAGTTCTGCACAGACAGGAGGGAGGGAGGGAGGATTAGGGGCTTTGCGGGGATTAGAGGAGGGGGCTGCTGCATGTTGAGGGTAGGGGTCTCAGCTGGACCAACAGAAACATACCTGGCAGTAGACTCCCTTCCCATCTAAACACCTGCACACCATACCCAGCAACTGCTCGGCACGTCTGAGCGCAAGAAGCTGCCCTGTGTAAAATTAGATTGACGGTCCGTCTAGAGCAGCATCACCTACTGTAACAAACAGCAGTTCTCCCCAGATCTTTCCTCACTGGGCGACCAAAGATCCGCTTGTTACCCGCAGCAAAGCCACGGCCCTTCCTCCAGCTGATTAATATAAATTACTCCTCACCGTGGGCAAGGGGGTCTTCCAAGCTGCTGCCGAGGATGAATCCATTCGGCAAGCCGCGGGTGCTGGCCTCCAGCACGAGCGGCCTTCCCCACACGAGAGGCTCAAGTGGTACGCAGTTCTGCCTTTCCCCTTCTTTCCTCGCAAGAACCCTGTAAGGTAGGTCGAGAGTGACAGGCCTAAAGTCACCCTCTGAGACTCAGGGGAGAACAGAAATCTGAACCCGTGAGGCCGCTGGCGTCGAAAGACTTGCTCAGAAACCACAGCCTGGCTGGAACGCAGCAAGACTCCTTGGGCCGAACGTGGGCTTTGTTTTCAGACAGCTCCGCCGCTCGCCAGACCCCCTTCGAAGTGCTGGAAAGCTCCCAAGGCACCTCAAGGCCTCCTCCCAGGCTCGTTTTTACCCTGCGCTTCCTCCGAGGGGCTCAGGGTGACAGACCCTTCTCGTGACATTTCATCCTCACAACAAGCCTGTGCGCGAGGCTGGCCCTACAACAAGAGAGGGGCCCTGGCTCAAGGTCCCCAAGAGGGCTTCATGGCCAAGTCAGGGTATGAACCCCGGCCTCCCAGATCCCAGACTGGAACCGGAACGGCTGCATGCCATGAGCCCCTCCTCCTGGGTAGAGGAGGCTGTAAAGTCTCAAATTGTTCAAATGGGCGGTGTAAAGGCTAGCAAAGGTTAAGGAGTTTGGGGCTTATCAATTCCCTCCCCCATTAAAAAGCTAAGGAAAGACATGACGGTGGCTTGTGAAATCATGCAGAAGGTGGAAATGTCACTTTTTCTCCCCCCCAAAGAAAAGCCCCCCCCCTGAAATAATGCAAAAGGGGGAAATGTCCCTTTTTCCCCCCCCCAAAAAAAAGCCCCCCCCCCCCCGAGGCACCCAATTAAGTTGAGGGTCAGCGGTATCCGGGCAGAGGCAGGAGAGACCTGCTTCATGCCCTGCCATGATCAACTTGCAGAATTCACTGCCGTGGGATGTGGCGACGGACACCAGCTCAGATGGCTCCGTAAAGAGGCGAGACGAATCCATAGGAGAAAATCACCACTGCCACAAAGGCTAAATGGAACCCCCATTTTTGGAAGCAGTCTACCTGCAGACACTAGTTGTCAAGGGTCTCTGCTCATAGCCTTCCAGACATTCAGTTGGCTACTGTAAGGGAATTAAGGGAGATGAACTATTCCCACCCACCCCCAGTAACTCTGCTTAAGATCACGTATTTTATCCTCCAGACAGTTGTCTGGGAGAGGGTGGTTTCCAAGGGGGGGGGGGGGGAAGGCACTTGGCCACACAAACCACCCATCCACACGTGTTCCATGACAGTGGCCCCATCCCTCTACCCAGGGCCTCCGATCTGCAGCCCACGCTTCCAGGTACAAACACCGCTTTACACTGAGGACAACAAAGATTTCTCTATTTCCCTAAAAATGAAATTGCAGGCCATTCCTTTCAGCACCCCGGGGATTAAAATTTGGTAGGGTCACGTAAAAATCAAATTTGCCAGTCAAGAAACTTGCAGAATGATGTGCAATTTGAAGGGGAAAAAATCGTGTGCCTTTAAATTCACAGTAAGACATTGTGCAGAACCGGGCCTTGCATAGCACAGGTTGCTTTTGGTGCGAACTTGCTCACACGTGGCTTCGAACGCTGCTTGGAAGTGGGTTCAAATCACGGCTTCAGAAATGTGTTCCATGGGACCGGTCCCCCAAGGCCCTACATTCCTGCATGCAAAAACCACAAAGATGCAACACCCCAAAATATTGCTCCTTGACTCCCACCTTTGGGGCAGGCCCAGCGGCAAAAAGCCAAAGAGAAACCAAGGAGAGACTGGCGTGCCCAAACTGGACTACAGTCAAGGAACTCTCTGGAGAGTTCGGTTCAGATGTGAAGGGCCGCCTTCAAGCCCGAACGGATGAATGGTCACAGTGGTACAGTCGCAGGCAACCGGTAGGACCCCACTTTTATCCATCAGGACCTACACACCAGGGCTGGTGACCAAAGTTGCGTCCTCCATTCTTTCCCAACAACAGTGCACAGTTTCTTCATTATAAGTGTATTGTTTCTTTCTCTGGTAAGTCCTCGTTTTATTTCCTGATCTAAAGGGCCATAGAGATGTGCTTTTCCCCCTCGCAGGTCACTTTTTTTAAAGTTGCACTTATATACCACCATCTTTCTATCATAGGGCTTCAATACAGTTTATGTAGGATTCCCAGGAGGCATCCCGCATGACATTTTAATAAACGTTGTACCCTGCCACAAATTTCTGTAAGTCTTTAAGGTGCTACTGGACTCTTACGTTTTACTCCCAGCCAGGCTGACCATCGCCCTGCCCTCCCAGAAACTGGACTGCACACTGCTCCGCAGAGACTGAACATTCTGCACCATTCCGCCAAATCAGCCGGGGGGGGGGGGGGGAGAGGTGTCACTGCTGCGGAAGCAGTACAATAAAGATTTATTATTTATGGAAAATGGAATGCTTCCTCTGAAACAAACAAGTGGTATCCAAATAAAAACATAATGGGGAGGGAGGGAGGGATCAGAGTTCACATTATCTGCAAGCTACAACAGGACACTGCGGCTCAACTCTTTCCGTGACAAGAGCCCAAGGAGATGACCCCGGCAAATGGAAGTTCTCGCGTTCAATGGGAGAAGGATCTTCAGTAGCGCCGAGTGAAACGGGTGTCATTGGGTCGGTTCAGTCTGTCCTGGTCTGTGAAGCCACCTTGCGCACCGGCTGCCGGTACCGTTGGGCTCTGGGCTCCGCTTTGCACGAACCCGCCACGTCTGGTGGACAAAAACACAAGCTTCAGGCTGGAGCTCAGGTTCTCCAAAGGCATGCGTCTGGCAAAGGGGGCCTTGGCCTCTCATTCAAAAACCTGGATTTATTCACCCCTCACTGACACCCCAAGACAAAGGACAAAACCTCACGCAGCAGCGGGGGGGAAGGGGATTTACAACACAATCAGGATGTCCACAGGCCGACTGAGGGCCCCACTCACTCCAGAACAGCACCAGTTAGCCGTGTGGGGAGGGGGGGGGATGTTCAGAGATCCCATTGAAACCAACAATGCTGTGAAGGGCCGTGTGATATAATTTACACGATATGAGTAAAGAAGAGACTGGATTTATACCCCGCCGTTCACTACCCAAGGGAGTCTCAGAGCGGCTTACAAACCCCTTTCCCTCCCCCTCCCCACAACAGACACCCTGTGAGGTGGGTGGGGCTGAGAGAGCTCTTGACAGAAACGGCTCTTTTTCAAGAACAGCTCTTATCAGAACTACGGCTTGCCCAAGGTCATCCAGCCGGTGCAAGTGGAGGAGTGGGGAATCAAACCCGGTTCTCCCAGATTAGAGTCCGCGCACTTAACCACTACACCAAACTGGCTCTCACACCAGAAATATCAATGACTCCCAACAATCTAAGGGCCCAGCATGGGGTGTGTGGGAGCCCCGGTATCCATTGACACCTTCCCTGACCAGGTGGAGATTTTGCCCACCAAGGCTTCTGACCAGCCGCTGGAGAGTTGACTGGCTGTGCAGGTTTTTAGAAATGTTGCTTTGGCAGCAGCTGCCACCACAGCCCAAGGATCCCCGCTGTGTGACTGAAGGTCAGTGGCGGCAGGCGTGTCGTGGCTGGCTTTGCCTCCCGTGGCAGCCATTTTGTGGTCGCACCCACCACGCTGTGCCAGAATTCCAAAGGTGCTCACAGGCTCAAAAAGGCTGGGGGGCCCCTGATCTAATCCATCAGGCAAAGGCTTCGTCCTCTATGCCCTGTTTGTTGGCCCTCCAAGGCACCTAGATGGCAACTGTGTAAACGAGGATGCTGGACTAGACGGACCATTGGTCTGATCCAGCAGGGCTCTTCTGATGTTCTTAATGTCGCCGCTGTCCTTGCCGGCAAGATTCTGAAACCAGCCCCTCCACAGTCCAGAGCTTTTGGGGTACTAGTCCACCCCCACCCCACCATAAAACATTAAATTTTATCCCAGATTTCTGGCTGTAACCCGTGACTCAGGAAGAAATACCCCTTCTGAATACATCAGAAGGGCATCTTCATTGCTGACTTCCTGTAAATTATATAAAGCAGAGCCTGTTTGGAAATGTCGAGGGGGGAGGTTAGCATCGGAATCACTGCAGTCATTCCAGGTATTCCGCAGAAGCACGTGCTGTGCTTTTTACAGACTGACTGTAAATTCATTGCTACCTTCCTTGTCAGAGAAAGGTAGGAGAAAGTGTCATAACAACAATATAAGCAAACATTGATGCTACAAAGCTTCTTTTTCTGAGCATACCCCCCCCCCCCAAAAAAAAATGGTTGTTGATTAGAACTGAGTTTTACTTCCTTGCAAATACATGGCCTCGGGTAGCCCTCCTCCCAGGAGAGATTTATTCCCCCCATTTTACAGCCGCTACGGATGCAAATAAAGCCCCCAAGCTTAAATCGACAGGGAGAGGAAGGAACATAAGAACATAAGAACATAAGAGATGCCAATGTTGGATCAGGCCAAAGGCCCATCCAGTCCAACACTCTGTATCCCACAGTGGCCAGAAATACCAGGTGCCCTCAGGAGGTCCAGCAGTGGGGCCAGGACACTAGAACCCCTCCCACTGTTGTTCCCCCCTCCCCCAAGCACCAAGAAGACAGAGCATCACTTGCCCCAGAGCCCCTATCTATACCTTGTGGCTAATAGCCACTGATGGACCTCTGCTCCATATGCTTATTTAATGCCCTTTTGAAGCCGTCCATGCTTGTAGCTGCCACCACTTCCTGTGGCAGTGAATTCGAAGTGTTAATCACTCTTTGGGTGAAGAGGGGTGCAAAATGCAGTTATTACGTTCGGTTTCCGTTCGGGGTGGAAGATTTTAGAGCTCAGGCCTCTTGGATTCAGTGGCAGGCTCAACCCAGAAGGGCAGGCTGGACTAGCTGGAGTGAGAAAAGGCGTGGAGACCGAACGCGACCGCCCTCCTTTTCGACTCTAACTGGGAGCAGCGACAGCCCAGGAGAGCCCCCCCCCACAGATGCTTTCCTCCAGTCCGACACCAAGGGAAAGACTCTTTGGGCCGGAGGACAGGGCCCCACTGCCAATGGAAAGGAACGGCAGGATCCAACCCAGTGTGCTGCTCACTGTTGGCTTGTGTAGACTGTTTCAGAGGGTAGCTAAGAGCGTAAGGGAAGCTCCGTTGGTTCAGGCCGATGGCCCATCCAGTCCAACACTCTGTGGCCAAAACCCAGGGGCCATCAGGAGGTCCCACCAGCAGGGCCAGAATTCCAGAAGCCCTCCCACTGTGGCCCCCTAATCACCAAGAAGACAGAACATCACTTCCCCAGACATAAGAACATAAGAGAAGCCATGTTGGATGAGGCCAATGGCCCATCTAGTCCAACACTCTGTGTCACACAGTGGCCAAAACTCAGGGGCCATCAGGAGGTCCACCAGCAGGGCCAGAACTCCATAAGCCCTTCCACTGTTGCCCCCCAAGCACCATGAATACAAAGAATCACTGCCCCAGGCAAAAGAGAAGCCATGTTGGATCAGGCCAATGGTCCATCCAGTCCAACACTCTTGTGTCACACAGTGGCCAAAACCGAGGTACCCTCAGGAGGTCCACCAGCAGGGCCAGAACTCCA
>NW_015167585.1:44944-96582 GCF_001447785.1 Gekko japonicus | reverse complement strand
CTTCTAAAAGAGCAGTTTCTGTCAGAGCTCTCTCAGCCCCGCCTACCTCACAGGGTGTTTGTTGTGGGGAGGGGAAGAGAAAGGAGTTTGTAAGCCACTGAGACTCCCTGGGGTAGGGCAGGGTATAAATCCAACCTCCTCCTCCTTCTTCTTCTAAAAGAGCAGTTTCTGTCAGAGCTCTCTCAGCCCCGCCTACCTCACAGGGTGTTTGTTGTGGGGAGGGGAAGAGAAAGGAGTTTGTAAGCCACTGAGACTCCCTGGGGTAGGGCAGGGTATAAATCCAACCTCCTCCTCCTTCTTCTTCTAAAAGAGCAGTTTCTGTCAGAGCTCTCTCAGCCCCGCCTACCTCACAGGTTGTTTGTTGTGGGGAGGGGAAGGGAAAGGAGTTTGTAAGCCACTCTGAGACTCCCTTGGGTAGTGAAGGGCGGGGTATAAATCCAAACTCCTCCTCCTACTCCTCCTTCTAAAAGAGCAGTTTCTGTCAGAGCTCTCTCAGCCCCACCTACCTCACAGGGTGTCTCTTGTGGGAAGGGGAAGGGAAAAGGAGCTTGTAAGCCGCTCTGAGACTCCCTTGGGTAGTGAAGGGCGGGGGGGGTATAAATCCAATCTCCTCCTCCTCCTCTTTAGGGTATGAGCTTTCGAGAATCAAAGCTCCCTTTCACCAGGTAACCTGACAGTATCTGACGAAGAGGGCTCTGATGCTCGAACGTTCCTACTCTGAAAACCTTGTTGATCTCTACGGAGTTTCTGGATTCGAACCTAGCTGTCCACTTCTGATGTGCCCACAAATGGAACTAATTCAGTGCACATTGCTCCCCACCCTAAAAGGTTCAGAGTGAACCACTAGGCTGAACCCAATTTGGGCGGAGCCGGTTATGTAGATCTTGCCCGCCGGCCCACCCAACACCCTCCCTCCACAGAAGGGGAGGAGAGAGACACCCATTTGGAGTATTCCGCCCCCCACCCTCCTCGACAGCATGGGATCACTCCATCAGGCCCCGCGATTCAGGGCAAGAAGAGGGCAAAGACAGCAGAGGTGGGTGGGCAAAGCTGTAACTCGCCAGGTCAGGCCTCCTCGCGGGCCAGACAAGAAAACAGGCCGGATCCAGAGACAGGGAACGGCACGCCGGTCAGATGTCAACTGACCGCCACAGAAGCACATGAAGCTGCCATCGACTGACTCGGACCCTTGGCATGTCAGTCTCGGCTGCTCTGACTGGTTGCGGCTCTCTGGGGTTTCAGGCCCTCTTGCCCTTCTAATTGATCTTTTTAACTCTCTCTCTCTCTCTCTACCTCATACCGCTTCTCAACTGATTAGTTTTAAGGAGATGACTTAAGATATAGAAAAAGCTGGACCCCATTTGAACGGCTGCAAAAATCCATCACGGATACATCAGATTTCGCAGCTAAAGGAGTGATAGGCCTGTGATTAACCTCTAATAAAAGAGGTGATGTCTCCATATGATCTATTTTGGAGCAAAGGAAGAATTTAAAAGGTTTCTAGGCTCAGGAAAATGACTGCATCCAAAGGGCAACGTGCTACAGGGCCATCTGCACTGCCTGCCCCACAGCCGCACACCCTAGATCAGAGGATGGTCTCTGAAGACGCCTCCCTGGCAAAACTCTAGACGGCGGGGCATGAGCAGTAATTGGGGAGCTCTCCAGGTGGAAGAATACCAGCAAACCGAGTAGAACAAACACGTCGTGCTCTACAAATTGTGCTGTTATAACCGTACTTGAATACGGTAGATGCTTCCTGATCATTCTTACGGCTTCCTGTCTGGTAAGTGAGTAAAGGGAATCCAAGGAGAGACTGAGGAACTGCACCTGTTGCTCGACAAATCTATCTCAGTGGGAAAAATAAGAGTCCGTTGCTCGACAAATCTATCTCAGTGGGAAACATAAGTGTCCTCTCCAACTAAGCCGAGGTAGCCCTCTTGGATGTCGGAGTGCAAAATTTTAACTTTAAGGGGGAAAGCCTTCAACCAGGCCTGAGCTTCCAGAGATGTCTGGGTTAGGGTTAGCTGCAGATGCCAGGAATGAAACTGGGACTTTCTGCATGTCGAGCGGGTGTTCTGCCACTGAGCCATGGCCCTATCTTGCAACAGTGGGAGCTGCATACACAGTATTCACACAAAACTGCCTTATCCTCCCCTGTGTACAGGTTACAGAGAATGCATGTACAATCCGCGTACTGCGGACAGACTTGATTCTCCTTGAAATGTACGCTGGGTAATTCTTGTCTTACATCCAAATGCAGGTATGTGCAATTTAAAGTTGCACGTGTGATTTCAACCCCACATATTTCCAGGCAGTCAGCCCCGGTTTCATTTGTAAAGTGAACACACATTGGCTCTTCCTTACAAACAGATCAGGTGGGGCATGCGTGTGTTCACCGTGGCAGGTGCACAGAGCGACTGGGCTACACTGATGACCTAACAAGGTCAGTCTAGTCTCCTCTGATTGGCAGCAGCTGTTTAGGATGTCTTTCATACCACCCAGTACTTTTGAGGTATGGTGACCAGTCACAAGATAAGCCGAGAGCAATGGGCTTCTGTGAACTGAGAAGGAAACCCAAAACGTCCAAGGAGGAGCGGTCTAGCAATGACTCTGAGACCCGGGAGGCTACAACAGCTACCATAAATCAATAGGTGAGGGGGTGCTGACTTCAAACCTAGCTTTCCCAAAACCATCTGGCTGGCCAGATGAGCCTGAGATCTGACCCGGCAAGACTCGTATGTTCCTTGAGCCCGTCTGGATAATTTGGCTTCCCATTGGTATGGAAGTCAAGGCCTGCACGGAGTTCTGCCACACCAAAGACCCCGGACAGACAAACCCACCCTCCCTCCCTCTGTGTGGAAGGTGCTACTGCACCGGGGCACAACTTCTGGCAGCTTCAGATGCTTACCTGGATGGCACATAACTGCCCCAGCTGTCGCGCGAGCCCCGCGAGTGCCGGTCGTCGGGGTAGTGCTGAAAGACAAGGCCACAGATAAGTGGGACGGCACCCGATGCAAGGCGGAAGCCTCCGAAAGGGCTGCCTCAGCTCTTGGCGCCCATGCCAGCAGGAACGGGGAGGGGTGTTGCCAAGTAACTGCAAGCACAAAGTCACGTCTCCGGAGCTTAAGGAGAGTGCCCAGTAAGCTGGAGGGGGCAGCAGCCAGGCATCCTCGGACTCTGAAACGTCCGCCAAGGGCACGGCATCTATTTTGCTGGCATCTAAACCCTTGAGAATCAAACTGGAGGACTGCTGGCGATACTTGTCAACCAAGAGCCGATTCTTCTCGGCACTTGCCGGAAGTACCTTCTGGAGAAAGGCTGGATGGATGATAGGTATGAGGATCCAGTGCACTCTGCCATTCAGTCCAATGAAGGATGGAATGGCAGAGTGTACCGGATCCACAGTCTATTAGGGGACTTAAATGGCACAGTCCAAATTAAATGCTGCCAAAGCTCTAATTGCAATGAAATGATGCAATCCCCTGTACAGGATAAGCCAGTATTAACAGTTTTTAAGTTTTATACCAAGAGGCCTTTTCTTTACAAAAGGGGCTCGCGGGGGGGGGACCGCCTCGTCTCTGGTGGGGGGTGGGTGGGGTAAAAACAACACCCAGATTCTGCCCGCAGTGCACAAGTCCTTCACACACTGGGCAACATTTGGTGCTGCCCCAAAAGCTACCAGAAAGTTGCTTCTTATACTGCCCTTGTGCAGCAAGGCCCAAGTTAACTGGGGCATGGGTGTGTGTGTGCAGGAACCTTTCCATGGATCCCCAGTATATGGTGATTCCCATCGATCCAGCACCCAGAGACCCTCACTCAAGACACCACACTGTGGTCACTTTATCAGATCCAAAAATAAGGTGCAAGTCCATTCATAAATCTTGCTTTTCTTTCCAAGAGAAATCCTATTTTCTGCATTCAAACTTATGACAGCTAGGAGAGAACACATCCCCAACTGAGCAGCCGGAATTGGGTTTCTGGATTCTGGACAAGCAGTTCCTCCTGAAAAGATAAACAGCTTGTCTGTTCAGTGGTGGGAATGAACCTTTGGCTTCATTCTCCCGCCCTAGTTTGCAAAAACTACCAGAGAGGGAGTTCAGGCACATGCTTGCTTCTATATGAGTCCCTGATCCAAGGGCCCCTTCGAAAGGACTAACAGCTCTGCTACATCTCTGCATCAAGACGGACTGAATGATCCAATTGCGCACCATGCAAAGATGTTGTCAAGGATATCGGGAACAGGACAAGGCTGAGAGCAGAGACTCATGCAGAGAGGCCGTGCGCATCCTCCTCTATTGGTGGAAACATTAGGGTTCCTGGTGCCTTCCATTATTTTAGTTTTTCCGCTCAACATGCTGTTTTTCTCTCAACGTACTGCTATGCCCGGGGAACATCCTGGGAACCCTGACGCAGATCCTAAGCCACTGCAAAAGCCTTCTGGGCACAGCCAAAGCACTTTTGACAAATGAAATCAATTTATAGTTTAGAAGGCAACAACAGCATGCTTTTATCTGTACACACCCACACAAAGAAACACGGCTTAACGTGCTCATACCTGTCCATCCCGATCCGGCAGTCCTCTTTCTCTCCTGGGAGGAGGGTGAAAAAAGGAATTCAACAGGGCACACACAACATCTTCCAACAGAGTTATACAGCTGCACATCTGGAACTGGCGCTAAAGTGGCCACAGACATCAAGAACGCCTCCTTAAATGGCAAGGGCCCGGGGGGGGGGGGTTGCCGTTGAGACTTGGCAATTGTGATCGGAATCCAGCCTCATATGCGCTGCGGCTGCTTCAGTCTACCGTCGACCCATTGGCTCAAGGTCATTGTCACTTAAAATATTAACTGCCTTTCTACCTTAGAGGAGCTCGAGGAACATAATCATCATCACCGCCCCCAGCACTTTATCTCTTATTTGTTGTCTGTTGTGTACATGAGCTTTATGATGGTGCATTGTGCTTTAATGCATTTGTGTTTTAACGCATTTTGACTTTTTAAATGTAAGCCGCCCTGAGCCTGCCTCGGCAGGAAGGGCGGGATACGAATCAAATCAAATCAAATCAAATCAATAAATAAGACACCATAAAATATGTAAAACACCACGAATTAAAATCAAGAATTTAAAAAAAACTGCCAGTAGGCAGAAGAACTAATCGAATGCCGTCACGAATAAAACTGTCTCCGGCTGCCCACTGAAGATCGAGAGTGCAGGGACCAGGCACACCTCCCTGGGGAGGTGGCTCCAGAATCATGGGGCTGCCACTGAAAAGGCCCTCTCTCATGCTCCCACCAGACAAGCTCATTTGGTAGATAGGGAAGTCCCCAGAGGGCCTCTCCTTGTGATCTTAGTGCCTAGGCAGGACCGGATGGGAGAAGCTACCCCGGGTCCCAAGCCACGTAGGGCTATGCCACACATTACACTGCCAAAAGCAAGCCATTTCTATTTGTCCAACAAACCACTGTGCTCGTAGGATAATGTGTGAAGAGGCACGGCTCTCACAATTGGCAGTGTAGCCTCTTCCTATCACACCAGAGAGCATCCATCAAGTTTCCCTAATCTTGGACAAGGCCAGCGAGGGGAGGGACAAGGTGAGCTAACCTGTCCGCTAGATGATCCTGGTAACGGCCACGGTCGCGGTGGTCAAACCCGTGGAAACGAGCTTGTCGGCCAAAGTCAGAGTGGTATCGGTCCTCCAGAGCCATCCGCTTCGTCTCCGGCCAGTACGAGTCGTCACGCCTGCAAGGAGGGGCTGATTCAATCCTCAGCGGCTCTTCCCCTCCCTGCATCTCCCTCCCACCCCGGAGGGGGCGGACGGCAACTTGGTCCACCCACCCTCAGAGCGGCCATGCCATTCCGCTGACTTTTAAACCCCTTTGTAGCCCAAAGGCTCTCGGAGTGGCATCAAAAAAGAACAATCACACACAACGATCAAGATAATGGAATGAAAAAAATTAAAAAGCAATAAATCCAGAAGCAACAACAGCACTAAAAGCAGAAAGAGTAGAAACGGCAGCAGTAAAAAATTTTTTTACAAGAATTAGCAAGAGAAATAGGAGCTGGATTCAATTCCAGCAGCACCTCAGAGACGAATAGGATTCTTGAGGTATGAGGTGTCGAGAGCTATCTGCTACCTGGTATTCGTTAGTTCTCTGACGAAGGGAGCTTTGACTCGTGAAAGCTTACACCCCCCAAAATCTTATTGGCCTCTCAGGTCCTGGCGGACTTGAATCTAGGGAGCTCTGACTCTCAAAAGATCAGACCCTGAAAATCTTGCTGCTCTCTGGACTCAAATCTAGCTCTTTTCTTCTGCAGACCAACATGGCTATCCTTTGAAACATGAGATAGCATGTTTCACCATATAACAGCAGATAAACAAACGAGCCATTCAAAGCAGGAAGCGATAGCAAAATCCAGTCACCATAACCCACTGACCGAGAGACGCCTGGATGAATAAAATGCTTCCCTCTCACACATAAAAACTTACCAGAGGCAGCTCCAGGGGAAAAAGGGGAAGCAGAGGGCAAGGGAATGCCGCCTCGTGAGCATCAGAAAAGCATCCTTCACAGCAGCCTGCATCACCCCAACAAATATGAGTCCACAAGATAGGACGGTGTGCGAGGAGGCAGCCCTTAAAGGGCACCCAGGTCAGATGCAGCTGATTCTTCAGAAAGCCCCAGTGCTCCGAATTGAGCATAGAAACAAAACCCAGCAGCCAGAAAAGCTTTTTCAAAAACATGTTCTTAAGCAGAAGGCACACAGGGCCAAAGTGTGGGTTGGGGGGAAGGGGATGAGAATTCAGCTCATTTCGTGGCTGAGATTTCAACCTAGGGAGAGCCGTGTCATATTATCAATTCCTCAAGCGAGACGGCACTGCTCGCTCTTCCAGGCGGACTCCCAGGCCCACTGCGTACACCCAGGACTGCAGGCGGAACTGCTCACCTCCCATCTGGGTCGTAGGGCCGCCGCAGAGTCGAGCGCCTTTCCTGCTCGTAGCGCAGCTGATCCTGCTGCCGCCGCAGCTCCTCCCTCTCGCGCTGGATGCGCTCTTGCTCCCGCCGCCTCTCCTGCTCGATGTGCATGCGCTCCCGCTCCAGCCGCTCCCGCTCCAGCCGCTCCCGCTCCAGCCGCTGCCTCTGGAACTCCAGCCGCTGCCGTTCCCGCTCCAGCCGCTGCCTTTCGTCCCGCACCTGGACCAGCTGCTCCCGCTCCCGCCGCTCACGGTCCCTACTTAATGCACACACATGGGGGACCTTTATTAGAACCATTGGTCAGACCAGGAAGACTGCGGTGAGGAGGGGGCAGGAGAGGGAAGACGAGAGGAGCTTTGACCAAGGTTCAACAAACACTTCTGCATAAAACAGGTTATATTTATTTGTCCATACACTGATTGCCCTCATTTTGCCCCTCTGGAGGGGCTTCAGGAAGTGCCAAATCATACCCAATAATAATTAAGATGTTATCGTGTCCCCCCTTTCTCACCAATCACACCCAATAATAAAGATGCGATTGCGTCCCAACTTCCTCACCATCGGCTGCAGATCAAAGAGGGCTTACAAAGCCAGGAATTGCCAACACTGCATTATAAGTTCAGTAGCTAGCATAAGAAATAACAAACGATCAAAAGAAAACTGTGTAGCTCCCTGTCCTGGCAACAGCAGCTGCAGAGATCCATCTACTAGCTATCAGAAGCTCTTTTGAAAAGAAGGCCCACGCAGAAACTGTGGAATCTGGACAGCAGAGGAGGCCTCCCCACATGCCTTTAGCTAACTTTGCCAACCAAACATAATATGGTTTGATTTTTTTAAAAAAATCCCTAATTAAATTATTGTAAGTTAGAGTGAAACTGGAGTGTAGGGGGGCTCAAACTACAGCCCCCTGACCTAAAATCAAAAGCTCAGACCCATTTGACTGGACTCGGGAGGCAAGGAGAACTCACAGCCGGATCTTGATTCCATCTGTGCTCCACAGCGTAATGTAACACCTAAAAGGTAAAGGTTTCCCTTGCTCGAAAGCTAGTCGAATCCGACTCTAGGGGGCAGTGCTCATTTCCGTTTCCAAGCCGAAGAGCCAGCGCTGTCCAAAGATGTTTCCTTGGTCACGTGGCCGGCATGACTAAACTCCGAGGCGAACAGAATGCTGTTTGTTACCTTCCCACCAAAGCGGTACCTATTTATCGACTTGCAGTTTCTTGCTTTCGAACTGCTAGGTTGGCAGGAGCTGGGGCCAGAGACAGGAGCTCACTCCGTCATGCGGCACCCTCGGGTCTCAAACTGCCGAACTAACAGCATCTTAACCTCTGAGCCACCGCAGCCCCTAATAGAACACCCACATCTTGGGAAACCTAGCCTTCTGGCTTCTCTTTGCAATAGCTCCCCCACTTCTCTTCTGCTGCTTGTGGCTTTGGGCACACGTTTTCCTGTTTACACAGAGTGGAGCTCTTCATGCATCTGACGAAGCAGGCTCTGCCTCACAAAAACTTCTGTCCTGATAAGGGAGCCTTCAAAGCAGGGGGTCCCCGAACCTTTCTGCACCTGAGAGCACCTTTGGAATTCTGACACAGGGGCGGTGGGCAAAATCACAAAGTGGCTGACACAGAAGGCGGAGCCAACCACAAGATATCAGGGAGTGAGGCGACATACGACTCACAGTAACTCCTCAACATTTCGGGAGGAGGCTCTCTTTAACTAGACGCCCTTCGGTCTGCACAGCCAATCAGAAGCCATGTTGGGCAAAAGCCCCACCCAGCCCTGCTCACTTGGTAAGCTCCAGGAAAGGCTTTTGTGGGTGCTATGCCACCCACGCACACCACATGGGGGACCCCCTGCTTTTAAGGTAATGTAACACCCTTGGCTGTTCCGCTTTCCCCCATCGGCCTGGAGTGCCTTCTGGCTACCTCCAGGAAGCAGCTCTGTCTCTCTAGAGCAGGGGTGTCAAGAACAAGGCCCAGGGGCCGAATCAAGCCCTGCCAGGGCACTCCTGCGGCCTGCAAGGCAAGCCACATCCAGCAGCCAGCAGTGTCCCACTCAACCTCAGCCAGTCTGGCTGCCGCCACCACATTAGTCAATGGCTTGAGAAGAGGGACACAGCAGCACAACACGCACTCTCTCTCTCCCCCTGAGCAAAAGTGCCTATGAGGGCCTCTCCTCCTTCCCTTTCACTCGGACACGCCTACTTGGGATGAGACAGCCACGCACAGCGCATTGGCTTTCCCACCCTGAGCCATCCTTGGTGGTATAGCCGCAGGCTGGCTTGGAATGGGCACGGCGGCAGCTGCCTGTGTCGCCAGAGATGTGGCAGACGGCCAGCACTCAGCATCACAGCAGAGAAACCCCCACGTGTCTCCATGGGTGCACGTGTGCGGCTGCTTCTCACTCCTGCGGCCTTCCTCCTGGCCCAGTGTTCACTCACAGTAACTCCTCAACATTTCAGAAGGATGCTCTCTTTAACTAGATGCCCTTCGCCATGGGTGCACGTGTGCGGCTACTTCTCACTCCTGCGGCCTTCCTCCTGGCCCAGTGTTCACCACCCACCTGGCCTACCCATCATCCGCCACTTCCTCCAGCTGCTGCAGCCTTGGGCCTGGCCCTTTTTACAGACTTGGGTCTCCCACAAGAAGAACCAGCAACCGTGAACTGGGACACGGCACAAGAACGTGGGAGCACCAAGAGAAAGAAGCGGCTGCTCCTCCAAAGGTTCACTCGCCCAGGCAAGTTTCTGAAGGGCAACGTTCGCCCCGCCAAGGCATGTTCATTCGCGGAGTCTCTCCCAGTGCCTGGCTCGCAATGAAAACCAGCAATTTGGGCCTAGGCAGAGGGAAAATGCAAAAACCTATATATTGGAATGCTGAAAGAGGGAAGGACACAGTTGTTGAGTGTGGAATTTCAGTTAATAAAAACATTGTACTGAACCAATACTACAACTATCAGTGACATTTATTAGTATTGAACACACATTAAATCTGCCTTCTCAGACCACTGGTCCATCAAGGTCAGTCTTGTTTACTCAGACTGGCAGCGGCTCTTCAGGGGCTCAGGCAGAGAAAGGGTCTTTCCCATCACCGGCTACCCGGCCCTCTTTAACTGGAGGTGCCAGAAATCAAACTGGGACCTTTGGCATGCAAAGCAGAGGCTCTTTCACAAAGCCACCGCCCCACCCTAATCAACAATGAACACTAATTTTATTAAACATTAATCAGGTCATCAACAGTGTTCCTACTAAGCTGAGTTAGTGTGAGCTAGCTCACAGTTTTTTAGCCTCTGGCTCACACATTTTTGCCTTAGCCCAGGAAGGGTGGCTCCGGGGCAAACTAATTTATGCAGTAGCCAAACTGCTCGCTCACGACTTCAATGCCAGTCGCTCACAAAGTAGAATTTTTGCTCACAAGACTTCACAGCTTAGAGGAAGCGTTGGATCATTTATGGTACATACGGCCTAATCAGCTACACTTACATCCGCTCTAGCCCACAAAACAAGTAACTCTTGACACCCCTTGTCTCAGGTATTTTTGTCCCACCTTGCCCCCAAGGAGATCAGACCGGCATATGTGGGTCTCCCTCCCTCACAACATCCTAGTGAGGCGCTTTAGACGGAGAACACGACTAGCCTAAGGTCACCCAGCGTGCTCCAGGATAGCACAGGGATCTGAACCCGGACCCCAGTCCGAAACTCTTAACCTACAGTACCCTGCTAGCTCTTTAAGCACTCGAGAGACTAATTGAGGAAAATAAATGGAGGGAGACAGAGAGGCAGACCTCGTCCTTGGAAGAGAATCTATGGCAGGTGGGAGGGGAGGAGAATGTAATAATTACATGTCTCCGCAGAAGACAAAAAAGGTAGCCTGACAACATTTAATCAGGAAGATGTGAAAGAGCGAGCTTCGTGAGCCTGCCGCCGTGGCACGGCTAAGAAGAAGATGTGTCACGCTCTCACATAAAAGAGCACTTTAAAATACCCACTTGGAACAATGGAGGGGGGGGAGCAACGCAGGAGACTCTGCTCCGAAGCCGAACGATCCCCATTAGCAGACGGCAGATAGCGCCGGTGCCGGAGCGAGTGACAGCCAAAGAATAGATAACGTCAGCGGAGCACAAAGTCATAGCTGGATAACGATCTACGATCTCCGGCTGCTGTGCAAAATGCAGAGAGGTTTTGAATGGGGGGGAGGGGGGAGAAAAGGGGGAGGCGCAGACCCCGCCTCCTCCTGGAAGCTGCCGCTCGGATGACAAGGACAAAGTTAACAAAAGGGAGGCAAGCTTCTACAGACCATCCCAACGCCACCCTAGTAACACACAAGGGCTAGTCTGGCCTGCCTCACTGCAGCCTTAAAAACATCCCCAGGCCATCAACTGATGGCTGCTTTTCCCACTGTTCTTGGGAAATCACTTGGGAGACTTCTTCTAGGAGAGGTGGCCCAAAGGCCTTGGGAGACACCTTCTAGGAGAGGTGGCCCAAAGGCCTTGGGAGACACCTTCTAGGAGAGGTGGCCCAAAGGCCTTGGGAGACTTCTTCTAGGAGAGGTGGCCCAAAGGCCTTGGGAGACACCTTCTAGGAGAGGTGGCCCAAAGGCCTTGGGAGACTTCTTCTAGGAGAGGTGGCCCAAAGACCTTGGGAGACACCTTCTAGGAGAGGTGGCCCAAAGGCCTTGGGAGACACCTTCTAGGAGAGGTGGCCCAAAGGCCTTGGGAGACTTTGTCTAGGAGAGGTGGCCCAAAGGCCTTGGGAGACTTCTTCTAGGAGAGGTAAGCCAAAGGCCTTGGGAGACACCTTCTAGGAGAGGTGGCCCAAAGGCCTTGGAAGACTTCTTCTAGGAGAGGTGGCCCAAAGACCTTGGGAGACTTCTTCTAGGAGAGGTGGGCCAAAGGCCTTGGGAGACACCTCCTAGGAGAGGTGGCCCAAAGGCCTTGGGAAATTTCTTCTAGGAGAGGTGGCCCAAAGGCCTTGGGAGACTTCTTCTAGGAGAGGTAGGCCAAAGGCCTTGGGAGACACCTTCTAGGAGAGGTGGCCCAAAGGCCTTGGGAGACGTCTTCTAGGAGAGGTGGCCCAAAGGCCTTGGGAGACTTCTTCTAGGAGAGGTGGCCCAAAGGCCTTGGGAGACTTCTTCTAGAAGAGGTGGCCCAGAGGCCTTGGGAGACACCTTCTAGGAGAGGTGGCCCAATGGCCTTGGGAGACTTCTTCTAGGAGAGGTAGCCCAAAGGCCTTGGGAGACACCTTCTAGGAGAGGTGGCCCAAAGGCCTTGGGAGACTTCTTCTAGGAGAGGTGGCCCAAAGGCCTTGGGAGACACCTTCTAGGAGAGGTGGCCCAAAGCCCCAGGGGTAGCACAGTGAACAGACGAAACTGCCTTATACTAAATCAGATCATCAGAGGTCACTGGGGGTGGGGAGGGGGTATTTGTGGATTTCCTGCATTGTGCAGGGGGTTGGACTGGATGACCCAGGAGTTCCCTTCCGACTCTGTGATTCTATGATCAGTCCATCAATCTCTGCATTGTCTACTCCGACTGGCGGCAGCTCTCCAGGGTCTCAAGCCGAGGTCTTTCACATCACCTACTGACAGACCTTTTTAACTGGAGATACGGGGAACTTTGCAACTGACTGATCAAATGCTGACCTCCTCTTACCTGACCATGCTCAAACATTCCTTGAAACCAATAACACTGCTGTGCAGAGGGCAGCTTCCCTTCTTAAAAACACATTTCCAAGGGGGTGGAACTAGGAAACCTTGCCCTCTCAAAGTCCTGCCACAGCAGGAGGGAAGGCCTAGCAAAGATTCTCCCCTCTGAACCACCAAGATCTGCAGTGTCAGACCAGAATGAGGGAAACCTGGATTAGAATCCCCCAAACCTATTTGGCCTACTGCCCTGTTCAGAAAAAAATTACTCAGCACCCGCCGGACATCTACCTTCAAGAAGTGGAGAAAAAGATGCAGTTTGTGGATCAGCACCTGGATGGTTCCAGCCCACCTGGATCATTCCAGCGGCCCCAGAGGGAGCGGTTCTGACCACTTTGGGAACCCCTGGTATAAATGAAGTAAATAAGTACCCGGGACGGGTGAAGCTTGCTTACAGTTCCAGTGGTGAGGGAAATAGATATTTACAAATTCTAAACATGACACGCCCAAGAAAATCCAAAATCACATCCCCGACAAGACCTGAGTGCCAGTGCTGTGAAGCCTCGGCAGCTCCGGGGCACAAACTTGGATGCTAGCGAGGTGACTGGGCAAGGGACACCGCAGGCTCCCAAGATTCCGGGTCACAGCCTGCCGTTCCGCTCAGCTAATAGCAGCGCCTTCCTCTGGGGCTCAGAGCCCGTCCTCCAACACGAGAGGCCTAAATGAGCCCCTGGCATCGGAGAAAGGCACCGTTAGCTGAGTCACGGGGCATGATGTCATGCATTTGCCTTTGGAACTGAGGGCTCCTCCATGGACACAAGCCTCAGCCATCTTGGTCCTGCAGGACCAAATGCACGAGTGGACCTCCTCGGAGAAATCTGCTCTTTTGGATCTGCTGCGGCTGTGCCACCCCTTCCATCGCTTTCACAGGTCTGTAAGACGACGCTGCTTTCATGGCTTTCACAGGTCACCTCAGATCAGATCAGTGGGTGTCGTGTCTTCCTGAAATCCTTAGCCCGAATCGAGCACCCACCTCAGGGCATTTCTGGTCACCTGGGGTGTATCTGCTTGACATCTGTATGCGTTCACAGTTGTAAATTTAATGCTAGGTTCTATCAGGGCATTTCTGGTCACCTGGGGTGTATCGTGGTGATCTGCTTGACATCTGTAATGTGTTCACAGTTGTAAATGTAATGCTAAGTTCTACCCTACGAGAAAGTCCGTCACACCAGAGAAAGGTGCTGCTGTAAGCTGAGCAGAGAGGCAGGATGCAACCCAGAGTTAACGGATTCGGATGTGCCTTTGGCCGGGCTCCTAACAAGGCAGTGTTTCTAACAATGCAGCTAATGGTACTGAGAACATTCATTGTGTTTTAACAACCTTGTATTTGCATTGCAGTAATCCTGAATGGCGACTGAACGATTTCAACAATAGGGTGTTTTTCTCTGCTCTCTTAGAATTAACACTCCAACAGTACTAACAGTGTAGTGTTAATTCTATGGATTTCCCCCCATTTCTGTACTTAGACGGATGTTATTTTTTCAAAAAAAAAATAAAGGGGTGGTGGTAGAAATGTTCATCCGTTAAAATCACCTCAACGTCCTTCAGGCTCGTTTGAAGGTTTTGGCAAGCACCACTCTTTTCAAGCCACAACAAGACAAGATTTTCTTCAGTGCCCATCCATGCTTCTTCACAAGAGCTGTAAGAAAGGATGCTAGCAAGTTTTGCAGCCCCACCCTCAAAACTCAGGAACCCTGGTGGCATTTTTGCTTTTCCTTTGTGTAAGGCAGTCCCATCAGACCTCCTCTTCGTGCCCCGTGCTGTACCATCATGGCAGAATCTCCCGCATTAAAATTTATGCTGGGAGTCCCCAACCCTTTTTTGACCTGTGGGCATGTTTGGAATTCTGACAGCGCGGTGGGCGCACCCACGAAATGGCTGCTTGCAGGAGGCGGGAGCCAGCAACACAATGGCAGCTGCAGCCTACATTCAGCCACACAGTGAAGATCCTTGTGCTGTGGGGGGCAGTGGCTGACGAAGCAACACTTTTAAAAATCTGCAGTCAGCCAAATCACCAATGGCAAACCAGAAGCCTTGCTGGGCAAAAGCCCCACCCACTTTCCAAAAACACTTGGTGGGCACCAGGAAGGGCGTCGGAGGGTGCCATGGCACTCACGGGCACCATGATGGGGACCCCTGATCTACACCATTACAAATGCCATTTTAGTTTTAAAATTCAGGAGGAGAAGCAGAAGAGGAAGAAGAGGAAGAAGAAGAGGAGAAGGAGGAGGAGACTGGATTTATACCCCACCCTTCACTACCCAAGGGAGTCTCAGAGCGGCTTACAGACTCCCTTTCCCTTCCCCCTCCCCACAACAGACACCCTGTGAGGCAGGTGGGGCTGAGAGAGCTCTTGACAGAAACTGCTCTTTTTCAAGAACAGCTGTGCCAGAACTACGGCTTGCCCAAGGTCATCCAGCAGCTGCAAGTGGAGGAGTGGGGAATCAAACCCAGTTCTCCCAGATTAGAGTCCGCGCACTTGACCACGACACCAAACTGGATCAGGAACGCCAGGAGTGAAAACTTCAATGACAACCCGGGAAGGCACAAAGGAACAACAAAAAAAAAAGGCATCATTGTAAACCCCAACGACAGTGCTACTGGTAATCTCAGCAACACTTCCACCCCAAAGTGGGAAGCTTACAAAAACTAGTAGCAGCACTAAGGAAGCAAAGAACGCAGAGATTCTGCATATCCATTCTGCTGGCTGAGTTTCTCCAAAGGAACCTCCCCTCGATGCATGACCCCCCCCCCCAAGAGTAGTGTCTTGCATCGGTGAAGACTCCTTACATTCACAGAAAATGCCTTTGCATGGACCCGTGGAATGCAACACCGTTCTTCGGATGGAGGAAACGAAACTGAAATGCTGCTACCTGCCCTGAGCCCGCTTGCAGGAAGGGCAGGCTATAAATATGAAAAATAAATAAATAAAATAAATAAGGAGTAGCAGCAGACAGACACAAACACGTGACCCGGCTTATATCCCCTCTGGTATTAACTCCAGGAGCTGAACCATCTATTAATAAGCTACGGTGGGGATGCTGCAGGCTCAAATGCAGCCTATGAGGAACAAAGGCCACTTTCAGAGAACTTTGTCCACCAGTAATGAGCTTGTCAGTAGGGCACCGGGGGAGGTGAGGCCTTGGCCCAACCCCCTCTGCATCATCCCCCGACCAGTGTTCCCCCTAAGCTGAGTTAGTGTGAGCTAGCTCACAGTCTTTTAGCCTCTGGCTCACACATTTTTTGTCTTAGCTCAGGAAGGATGGCTCCAGAGCAAACTAAATTACGCAGTAGCCAGATCGCTCGCTCAGAACTTTAATGCCAGGAGCTCACAAAGCAGAATTTCTGCTCACAAGACTCCACAGTCATAGAGGGAGCGTTGCCCCCGACTAGGGAAACGAGCGTCCCCAGTTATCAGTGGAGGGAGTGTTATCCTTAGAAGGTCATCCGAATAACTGGTAGCTAATACACCTGCCTGATTTGCTTCTGATACTAAAAAGGAAAGTCACTAGTGGCATCTGTCCTTCTATTAACATGCCACCTTTACAAAAGCTTAAATACAACCAGATTTAGTGCACCATACAAAGGAAAAGCAAAAATGCCACCCGCGTGGGGCTGTAAAATCTGGTAGCAGTAAGCACTGGGTAGGCTTGTGTCTGAGCCAGCAGAATCTGAGCCAGCATTTAGCTTGGAGAAACAACGACTGAGGGGTGACATGATTGAGGTTTACAAGATTATGCATGGGAAAGAGCAGGTAGAGAAAGAGGTACTTTTCTCCCTTTCTCACAATACAAGAACTCGTGGGCACTCCATGAAATTGCTGAGCGGTCGGGTTAGAACGGATAAAAGGAAGTCCTTCTTCACCCAAAGAGTGATGAACACATGGAATTCACTGCCACAGGCTTCAAAAGGGAATTAGATAAGCATATGGAGCAGAGGTCCATCAGTGGCTATTAGCCACAAGGTATAGATAGGGACTTTGGGGGCAGTGATGCTCTGTCTTCTTGGTGCTTGGGGGGGGGGGGGTCAACAGTGGTAGGGCTTCTAATGTCCTGGCCCCACTGGTGGACCTCCTGATGGCACTGGTATTTCTGGCCACTGTGTGATACAGAGTGTTGGGCTGGATGGGCCTTTGGCCTGATCCAACATTGGCGTCTCTTATGTTCTTATGTTATGTTATCTCCAGCATAGCTTAATCATTAAGGCTGAAATAAAATAGGATAATTCCTAAAGGAGGCAAACGAGGAGAGAGGAAATCTCGTCTTCCTCACGACTGTGGCCGAGTGTGTTGTGTTGCCGGCATCACAGCAACAAAGAGAGCACACACAGCCAGCAACACAACACACTCGGCCACAGTCGTGAGGAAGAGGGGACTGAATGGCCCTTCCTACAAACAAGCAAGGAGGAGGAGGTGCAGCCAGGAATTTGTGGGGGAGGGGGGCAACTGCTGTGAAGGCCCCACTTTTCCCTGTCACGGATCGTGCCTCGTGCAAGGATGGGGAACGAAGCAGGGCCCGAATGGAAGGACGCGACTGCAATGGGATCTGATGGACAAAGGGACAGTTCCACACCAATGCTCCCTCTAAGCTGTGGTGTCTTGTGAGCAAAAAATCTACTTTGTGAGCTGCTGGTGTTAAAGTTGTGAGCGAGCAATTTGGCTACTGCAGAGATTAGTTTGCTCTGGAGCAGTGCTCCTTCTAAGCTGTGGAGTCTTGTGAGCAGAAATTCTGCTTTGTGAGCTCCTGGCGTTAAAGTTGTGAGGGAGCGATTTGGCTGCTGCATAGATTAGTTTGCTCTGGAGCCGTCCTTCCTGAGCTAAGACAGAAATGTGTGAACCAGAGGCTAAAAAAACTGCGAGCTAGCTCACACAAGCTCAGCTTAGAGGGAACACTGTTCCACACTGCTCACGGTGAGCGCCTCCCTGCTTCTGCACAGGTTGGATTAACAAGCAGCCCCTTTTCCTCTGTCTCTTTACACAAATCTGTTCTGGGCACATGTGGCATTCTGCTTTTGCAAGCTCCACCAGCACATCTCTTTCTAGTGGGGGATATGTCCACTTAGGCCACTGGCACCACGCTTCAGAACAGGGGTGTCAAACATAAGGCCCGGGGGCCAGAACCAGCCCATCCAGGGCTCTTATGCAGCCCATGAGCAACTAGTGCAAGGGAGGGAGTTCATAGAATCATAGAGTTGGAAGGTACCTCCAGGGTCATCTAGTCCAACCCCCTGCACAATGCAGGAAAGCTGTAATGTCCCCCTTTGGCTGTGGGTACCCAGGATAGAGTACTCACTCAGACACCCGTTCTCAGGTCCATTCAGCAGAGACCAGCTGGCTCAAAGCATCAACTGTTTATTTGCAAGGGGACAACTTTCACAACCAGTGACTACAGCTAGCATACAAAACTGGAAACCGAAACAAGAGCTCCACCCAATAGAAAAAAGAAACGACAGGGGGGGGGGGGGGGGGGGGGGGGGGGGCGACAGCACTGTTCCATTACACATATACATATATAAAACAAATATACCACAGGAGTACTGGGGAGGGGGGAGTCGGCGGAGCAACTCCACTGTGGCTTCAGCACGGCAGAACAACCTCGTCTGCAGCAGTCAAGCATCGGTGGGAGCATCTGCCCAGCACTGCACTGCTGCCTCTTCAGTCTGCCCACGTGGGCTTTCCTCTGCACCCCCGTCCCAGCCCAGGGGGCCCTGCAGTGAGCATACACCAACTCAGAGCTTACCAGCTGCTGCCCTTTATACAGTTTCTACCTCTGGTACCTGGCATAATAACATGTGGCCCGGCTCGACAAAATGGAATTTATGTGAGATCCAGCCCTTGTAACAAATGAGTTTGACATCTCTGCTTTAGAACCCAGCAGAATTAGGCTAGCGGAACAGCCATTCTTTAAAGATGAAACCCGTAAGAAAAACCTGCCGACGTCCAGGGGAAAATTTTTTGCCTACTTAACTGTGTGACATTCTGGAAGAAACAAATTTCAAAAGAAGGATAGGGGTGAGGAACACGTGACCCACCTACGACGTTCTGTCTCTCTGATCTCTCGCTCCCGCTGCCTCTGTCGCTCTCGTTCTCTCTGCTCTATGATCTTATCGAAAGACAAGATATCTCGCTTCTCTTTGCTCTCTGACTTGCGGTCCTGGCTCTTTGTGCTCTGAAATTAGCAAGGGAAACAAGCCATCACGGACAGCAGATTCAGGATAGGCAAACGGAAACACTTCTTTACACAGCGTGCAATTAAAATGCGGAATTTGTTGCCAGAGGATGTAGCGATGGTCACAGGCATAGGTGGCTTTAAAAGGGGATTAGAGACGTGAAAGATAGGTGTATCAGTAGCTACCAGCCATGGTGATGAAAAGGACCCTCCAATATCAGAGGCAGTCAACCTCTGAATACGAGTGCCGGGAGGCAACATCAGGTAAAGGCCTCAGCCTCTATGTCCTGTTGTTGGCCCTTCAGAATAAGCGGTTGGCCACTGTGTGAGGCAGGATGCTGGACTAGATGGATCACTAGTCTGATCCAGGAGGGCTCTTCTGATGTTCTTATGAAGGCCTCTGCCTCTATGCCCTGTTGTTGGCCCTCCAGAGTAACTACTTGGCCACTGTTTGAGAAAGGATGCTGGACTAGATGGGTCACTGGTTTGATCTAGCAGGGCTCTTCTTATGTTCGGGGGAGGGGGGGTAAGGAATGAAAGTACGATTTTTCCAGAAAGGAAGTTGATCCCCAAGCCGCTCTTCTGGTTGTGGGGACTAGTAGGGGGACCAGGCGACGCTGTCGCCTACCACTCATCCACCTCTACCCCAGCACTATTCGTGAACTCCAGCCAAAAAAATCAGAAGGGCTATTTAGCATCACTTCAAGGGAACATTTTGACAGGGGGCTCCTGTGGAATAAGGATGGCCACACTGGCAGTAGTCCACCATCTATCTCCCCCTGTGTCCGAAAGCGGCAAGATCTCAATCACTCACAAAGCCTGAGAGTTAAAAACGCAGTTTTATCTCCAAACCTCTCCTCCCTTTTCTTCTGACATATAACAAGCTGGGGAGTTTCTCAGCCACCTCAAACAAGCCTGGACGTAGCCCACCCGTTAAGCCGTTATACCATCCCTATATGTGACACGCATATGGTCATGTGACTTGGGAGGAAGAGCAACGAGAACAGCAGCGTGGCCTCCTGCAGCCTGTTTCACACGGAAGGGAAACCAAACCTTCAAAATAAGCGGAAAAACTTGCCCTCTCTTTTGATGTGGTTGCCGTTTTCACGCTAATAACCGGTTCTCCTTTGCACTTATCCATAACCACTATCCGCTCAGCTCCTCGACTGGCTGTTACCACACATACAGAAAAAAGGGGAGGGAAAAAATAAATGTATTAGGTACTTCAGATTCTCAAATCATCTGCAGGAATCAGACAGACGTCTCTTGAAATATTCAAGCCTAATTAAGTTCTCAAAACCAAACTCCTTTAAATATTTTAGACTGGGTTGACTTCTGCCTGCTACAGCATCTGTAGCCATCAATCTTAATGAGAGTATTGGGGGGGGGGAATACAAACCCATCACACGTAACGCGTTACAGAGAATCTGGAAAACAGAGAACGTACATTCCCCTTGCTCTTAAGAGACTGAAGACAAAGACTAATTTCCGAGATGCAAATTAGTGAAAACAGACTTCAACGCAGAAGATCTAAGCTTCCAGGCAGAGCATTTCCCAGAGTTCTAGACAGGGCCACAAACACACTTCTCCCCGCACATTAAAAACTGAAATGCCAATGAGGTTCAGAGAAGCCCACCCTGTATGAACCATGGGTCTGAGCATCTTCTTTCACAGGGTGCTGGCAAGCACCCGCCATCCTCCAAGGTGGTAGAAAAGAGCAAGAGTCAAGTAGCACCTTAAAAACTAACAACATTTGTGGCAGTGGGCAGATAGACTCACATTCTAGCCATATCTGAAGAAGTGAGCAGTGACTCACAAAAGTTCATAGGTAAAGGTTTCCCCTTGCTTGAAAGCCAGTCGAATCCAACTCTAGGGATGCAGTGCCCATCTCAGTCTCCAAGCCGAAGAGCCAGCGCTGTCCGAAGACGTTTCCGTGGTCATGTAGCCGGCGAGCCTAGACGCCAAGGCGCACGGAACGCTGTTACCGTCCCACCGAAGTGGTACCTATTTATCTACTTGCAATTTCTTGTTTTCGAACTGCTAGGCTGGCAGGAGCTGGGAACAGAGACGGGAGCTCACTCCGTCATGTGGCACTCGGGTCTCGAACTGCCACAAATGTTGTTAGCCTTTAAGGTACTCATGGACTCTTGCTCTTTTCTACGGTTATAGACAGACTAACGGGGCCACCCATCTTGATCTAGCTGAAGAAGTGAGCGGTGACTCAGGAGAGCTCATCCCCTGCCACAAATTATTTTAGTCTTTAAGGTGCCCTGAACTCCTGCTCTTTTCTACTGCTACAGACAGACTAACGCAGCTTCCCAGCTTGATCACCCTCCAAGGGAAGGCCATTCTCCTTCATCTCTGATATCAGGAGCAACTGAACAAAGCAATCGTACCTGTAAAAGGACTATCCACCCTAAAAGATGTTGGATTAGAAAGCAGGAAAGCCAGAGGTAGTACATCATGCAGAGAGGATGCCGGCAGCCTGTTGTATGAGTGGGCTTACCGGGTTGTTTATTTCATGGCAGACTAACAAGCTTTATCCATCTGTTGTAATAGGTGATCTCAAAAGCGTCAGTTAAAGAGCCAGCACTGACACCCTGCCTTTGTGCAAATTACCAAATTGGCTACGGGGAATTCTCCAGAATGGAGGGGAAAATCACAGAAACTTTTTCAAGGGTGCTGTAAGATTATTTAGGAATCCTCTCCAACAGAGACACGCCAGCCTGAAGCAGCATCTTAGTTACACCAGGACAGGAGTTCAATCACCTGATTTTACAGATCGTGCACGGTCCACAGAGCCTGCTTTGTTCTCACGCGTTTCTTTTCCCTCTCCGCCATCTTTCTCTTCCAACTTAGTCGCATCATCCTTTTTGTCTGCCTTCTCTTCTTTTTTAACCCCAGGGGGCCTGCAAACAAAACGAGCTTAGCACATCTTAGAACAGGTGCACACAAACTTAAGACGATACTGATCAGAATGTGCTTTGCAATCATCAACAAAGACAAACAGCAAGAGTCCAGGAACACCTTCAGGAATAACAAAATTGTGGCAGGGTAGGAGCTTTTGCGAGTCAATTGGAGTGCGTTACTAGTCCAGAACCCAGGTTCATTTTATTCCAGTGCTAAATTTACACTACCAAAAGGGTTATTTGTCAATTGGATATATTTAAAATCCCTTTTATTTCCTATCACCTCGGCCAATGGACTGTGGGGGTACCCCAATGTCATGTGAGTCACAAAAGCTCATAAACCTGCCACAAATTTTGTTAAGTCTTTAAGGTGCTCCTGGACTCTTGCTCTTTTCTGCTGCTACAGACAGACTAACATGGCTACCCATCTTGATCTACAACTGAGACAAGGGAGGGGGGTGTTCAGCTAAATCCGAGCTATCTGAAAAATACCTTATTGGTATTTTCTAGATACTCTTTCAGCTGGATGAAGATCTGGCAATTTTTTGGCAATCCAAAATGGCCAGTACCCGAAAATTCCAAAAATATTCGGGATTTTTTTGGACTGCTGGATAGCCAAAGTTAAAGAGCTTGGAGAAGGTGTTTAAAAGGATTGCGGTACCTTTAAACACCTTCGGAGTCACAACACTCGTGTGGGGCTTCCTGGATGACGCTTCTGACCTCTGGAGACACCTGGATCGAGGCGGTTCGGCAGTGTTGCTGTTGTTAAACCTGTCGGCTGCGTTCGACACGGTCGACCATCAGCTACTGACCCGCCGCCTCGCCGACATTGGAATTCAGGGACTGGCCTTGCAGTGGCTTGTTTCCTTTCTCCAAGGTCGGGGACAAAGAGTGGCGCTGGGGGATCAACTGTCCCGAAGGCACCCACTTGAATGTGGTGTGCCCCAAGGAGCAGTGTTGTCCCCAATGCTCTTTAACATCTATATGCACCCTCTTGCCCAGAGGTATGGGCTGGATTGTCAACAGTATGCAGATGACACTCAGCTCTATCAGTTGTTGGGAGGCCAGTCCGACTCCAAACCGGTAGATCTCGACCTGGCATCGCAAGCCGTGGCTGGTTGGCTTAGGCTGAGCCGGCTGAAATTGAATCCAATGAAGGCGGAGGTCCTGTGCCTGAGTCAGGGTGGTCTGGGGGTAGGGATCCCACTCCCGGCCTTCGATGGGGCGCCGTTGGTGCCAGCACCGGAGGTGAGGAGTCTGGGAGTGCTCCTAGACAACTCCCTAACAATGGAGGCCCAGATAGCAGCCACTGCCAGGTTGGCCTTTTACCATCTTAGGCTGATTAGGCAGCTGGTTCCCATCCTCAAACGCAACGACTTGGCAACAGTGATCCATGCTATGGTCACCTCGAGATTGGATTACTGTGATGCCCATTACATGCAGCTGCCCCTGGCCCAAATCCGAAAGCTGCAGCTAGTGCAGAACACAGCAGCAAGGCTGTTGTTGTGTCATCCTCTGCGGGAACACTTCCAGCCCGGCTGCCTATAGCATACCGGATTCGGTTCAAGGTGCTGGTCATTACCTTTAAAGCCCTTTATGGCCAGGGACCTGCATACCTGAGGGACCGCCTTTCCCCATTTGTTCCCTATAGAGCCCTGCTATCAGGAACCCAGAACCGGATGGTCCTCCCGACCACCAAGGAGGCCAGGCTTGCGCCAACGAGGGCTAGGTCCTTCTTGGTGGCAGCTCCCTTCTGGTGCAATGAGCTCCCAGAGGAGATCAGGGCCCTGCAGGACCTGTTACAGTTCCGCAGGGCCTGTAAAACGGAGCTCTTCCGCCAGGCTTTTGGAACCGCCACCACCACCGACATCTGACAGTTTGGGGGAGCAAGCCCAACCCCCTGGGTCCCCCCAAATATAGTGCGATCTAAATGTAGCCTGATCCGAGTGCCTGGGACATCTGTAGTAAATTATGGTACTGACTGTGCCTGAGGAATTAATGGTAGCACTTTATTAAGTTATATAATTACGGTTTTACATTTGTGTTTGTCTGGTTTTATTATTTATTGTACCATTTTATATTGCTGTAAGCCACCCTGAGCCGGCCTTGCCGGGAGGGCGGGATAAAAATCTAATAAATAAATACCGTTTTCATTCCTCTACTGGTTTCAATGGAGGATGGGAGCACCTTCTTTGGGGTCCCACAGAATTGGAGTACTCTCAGTCTGATCTTTGTGAAACTTGGGACGTTTTTTGAGGAGAGGCACCAGCAGCTGGGCTGCAAATTTGGTGCCTCTACCTCAAAAAACATCCCCCCCCCCAGAACCCTAGATACCCCCAGATCAATTGTCCATTATACTCTATGGAAACCACTGACTATAACAGTCCCGATAGGGTATAATGGAGCCAAAAAAAAATCGGGAATCCTGAATAATTACCAAATCCAGATACCATATTTCCTGATAGGGTATAATGGAGCCAAAAAAATTCGGGAAGCCTTAATAATTACCAAATCCAGATACCGTATTAAGTATTGGGATTTGAGACTATCAGGAAATACCTTTTTTTTTTTTAAGTTCAAAATACTGTTTTGTTTTGTACACCCCTATAACATGAGCGTTCTACACAAAAAGAAGCCTGTTTTGGTTGTTTCCCACCTTAGCCAGCTGCTTCTACATTACAAAGCTGATGTGATCAAGGGAAGGGGGTAAACCAAGGCATCTCTTTGTACAAAGCCCAGGTGCATGGCCTTTCTCTTTCTCTTCGGCTTGGAAGTTGGACAGACTCAAAGGCCAGGCCATGGGCAAGAAAGCTGCCACCCTCTAGCTGCACAGCTTTGTCTCCACTGATAGGAAGGAGGAAGCAATGCACACAAGTGTTCCTCAGACAACATGAAACTGCCTTATATTGCATCAGACTATCGGTCCATTGAGATCAGTACTGTGTACTCAAACTGGCAGTGGCTCCCCCAAGGTCCCAGGCAGAGGTCTTTCACATCACCTACCGCCTGGCTCTTCTTCTTCGACTGGCAATGCCAGGGATTGAACCGGGGACCTTCTGCATGTAGAACAGATGTCCTGACTCTGAGCCATGGCCCCTCCCTCCATGCCTCCAGGACCTTAGAAGTCCTGGCTGCTGCTGGACCCAGCAGCTGTCCTGCTTTCAGCTGTTTGCTCTCACCCTTGAAATGTTTTATTTCATGTATGCCATGCTTTCATCCCCAGTGGGGACCCAAACTGGCTTACATCATTCTCATCTCCTCCACATTATCCTCGCGCCTACCCTGTGAGGTCGGTTAGGCTGAGGGTGCGCGACTGGCCCAAGGTCACCCAAGCACGTTTCCATGGCAAAGCGGGGATTTGAACCTGGCCCTCCCACATCCCAGACTGATACTCGACCCACTGCGCCAAACTGGCTCTCAGCAGTCCCTCATTGTTTCAAAACACACAACATACAAATTCAGGGCTCTTTTTGTAGCAGGAACTCCTTTGCATATTAGGCCACACACCCCTAATGCAGCCAATCCTCCAAGAGCTTACAGAGCTCTTCTTACAGGGGCTACTGTAAGCTCTTGGAGGATTGGCTACATTAGGGGTGTGTCGCTTAATATGCAAAGGAGTACTTGCTACAAAAAGAGCCCTGCAAGATATTAGTAAGCAACCACTTTACTTTTCCGATTTGGTGTCAACAGAATGGTGTCTCTCCTTTTCTTTCTTCACTTCATTTTCTTTCTTGTCCACGGATGTTTTTTTCCCAGCGGGTTCATTTTTGGCCTGGAATTACACCAGAGACGATGCTCAGAGACAGTTCATATAATTAGCCACCGGGAGGGGCCTCTCCCTGGATTGTACCACTTGGCGTTGCTGGAAGCCAAAGGATGTAGCAACGGCCACAGGAATAAACGGCTTGAAAAGGGGATTAGGTAGCTCTGTGGAGGATAAGTCTCTCGATGGCTACCAGCCATGGTGGCTGAGCAGGAACTCCACATTCAGAGGCATCCAAACTCTGATTCTCAGAGCCAGGAGGCAACATTGGGGAAGGCCTCAGCCTCTATGCCATTTTGTTGGCCCTCCGTGGGAACTGGTTGTGAGACAGGATGCTGGACTAGATGGACCACTGGTCTGATCCAGCAGGGGTCTTCTGATGTTCTTATGAAGGCCTCGACCTCTATGCCCTGTTATTGGCCTTCCAGAGGAACTGGTTGGCCACTGTGTGAGACATGATGCTGGACTAGATGGACTATTGGTCTGATCCAGCAGGGCTCTTCTTATGTTCTTTATGTTCCTATGTAGCTGATGCTTTGAACATGCCTGCCCGCCCTCCCCCCCCCAAAGAAACTCTTGGCACCAAGGAAAAACAGCATGACACAGAAAGACCAGGCCAATCCCACTTCCTGACAGGCCTGCTTTCTGGGGGCAGGCGTTACATCCACAGGGGGCTGCCTTCAAGTTTATACCTCAGAGTGGTACTATCCTGGAAATGTTCTACCACTTATCTACACACACCCCTCACTACCATATATCACATTATGCTGCTCTGTCCTGACTCAGACCATTGATCCATCTAGCTTGGTATCATGTACTCTGACTGGCAGCAGCTCTCCAAGGGCAGTGGTCTTTCACCATCCACTACGTCCTGATCCTTTTCGCTAGAGACACCAGGGCCTGCACCCAAGATGACCTTCTGCATGCCAAGCAGACGCTCCACCTCTGAGCCACGGCCCCCCCCAACTGGTCCCTCTGACCTAGTCTGGTCTGGCAGCACTCCCCAGGCCCCAAGGAGAGAAAAGCAATCCCCTGCACTTTCTAGCCAAGATGCTTTCACTGGAAATGCCCAAGAATGAGCCCGAGATCTTCTGCATGCAAAACAGGGGTGCCATCTGGAGCCATGACCCCTTAGGCTTTGATTAGTTGTGTCTTCACAGGTCTCTATCATATCATCAAGAGGTCAGCAGGACTGGGGGAGGGGGCTTACTTTTTCCACAGAGATCATTTTCCCATGCAGCTCCGTTCTGTGGAGGTGGCTGATGCACTTGGTTGCTTCCTCGGATGAAGACATCGTGACAAAGCCGTAACAGCGAGCCCCAGGGCTGCGGGCATTGGTCACCACTTTCGCACCCACCACCTGTCAATGGAGGGAGACAGACATGAAGTTGGACAGCGGTGGCGGAGGAATGGCTACAAGAATCTCAGCTGCCAAGGGGAGCAAATCGACCAGTGGCGAAGTCAAGCTTCCTTCTTCTGCTGCCCCTTTCATCAAGTTTATAGGGATAAGTTTATCTCCCCCCTCTTAGATAGGCCAGCACCTGATGCAGATAGTGCTGATCTAGAGAGACTTCTGACAGAGGAAAATCAGCAAAACTCCAGACAAAGAGCTAAATTCTGCTTTCAGCTGGTAAAATTCCACAATAAAAACCCTCAATCACCTTTTGCATGACTTATAATGTTTAGTTTTAGACATCTTCATAGTTATTCTGATATAATGGACTGTTAAACTTTTTATTTTTTAACATTTTAATAGTTTTAAGGTTATATGTCTAAATATATATTTTTGGACTGAAAGCTAATCTGTTTCTATTTAACAAATATGTATTACAAGTGGGGGACCCGCGATACTCGCGGGAGGGACAGACAGTGCCGGCAGCGCAGCACAAGGGCCGCTGAGGCCGCCGCCAGCGTTCCAGAGCCCAGCAGGGAAACGCCCATCCAGCGTTTCCCTAATTAAAGGGGGCGGGGCCACATCAAGGGAATGGAGGGGCTGTCTCGGGAGCGGGGAGAAGGGAATAAAAGGCGGGGCGGAGAAGGGGCCGGGGAGGAAGGAACACGCTGGGACAACTGGGCGAAAGCAGAGAGAGAGGACGAGCAAGAGAAGGAGAGAGGAGAGGCGAGAGCCGTTGCAGCGTGCTGGCAGAGGGACCTGAGGGGTGAGCTGAACCCCGTCCCCTGCCTTTCTGAGGCCCCTCACTCCCCCCCTTTTAGACCCGACCACTTCTGAGGCCCCTCCCCCCCCCCCTTTTGGGACCAGCCCCCCCCCCCGACCCTCCGTCCACTCCCCCCCCCCCCCCGAGGGGCGACTCCGACGACAGCAAGACGGCCACCGGGGGCGCTACCCCGAAGACCAAGGGGCAGCGCAACAACTTCTGACAGAGGAAAATCAGCAAAACTCCAGACAAATAGCTAAATTCTGCTTGCAGCTGGTAAAATTCCACAATAAAAACCCTCAATCACCTTTTGCATGACTTATAGTTAGTTTAGTTTTAGACATTTTCATAGTTATTCTGATATAATGGACTATTAAACTTTTTATTTTTTTAACATTTTAATAGTTTTAAGGTTATATTTGGACTGAAAGCTAATCTGTTTGTATTTAACAAATATGTATTATTTTGACAAATGGTCTTTGACCGTAAATAAACATCATTCATGCAGCTTCCTTCAGCGACCAACGGTGCGGACTGCAGAGACTCAAGCATTTTGGGAAGCAAGGCGGGAGGCAAGAGTCGTTCCAGAAAGGTTCACACTTAGAGTGCGCAGGAGTGATAATCACCCACTCTCCAAACAAACCACCCCCGCGTCTCTCCATGAGCCACTGCACTGACATACTTCATTCCTAATTTTTTAAAAAGCAATTATAAATCAAACCACTAAACAGAAAGAAAGAAACATTGTAACAAAATACAACAACGCTGGGAAGTCGACAGATAAAGCCTCAATAAAAGGTTTCCAAATCTCTAAAAATATTTCCATGTGCAGTTATCATTTATATGTGACAGGTTCATATGTTGATAAGATTGTAAGGTTCTCACAATCCACTGAGTTATGAGAGGTGAGCATTTATCTATCTAGTGTTGTAATACTGGAAGTTTCAGCAACTTCAAGTGCATGGAGGGTCCATCTTCATTGACCATCAGTTAGTCTCCAGAAAATAGGCAAACAATTTAAAAGCATCCTCAAAGTTCAATGAATATTCTAATACAAAACTGATATGAATAATTACTTCCTCCCCAAAAGACCAAATAACTGAATGCAAAACATATGTTTAAGGGACACATCCTGTGAGTTACAATATAATCAGAAACTTTACTTAGTCCTTTACTAAAAAGGTGCTGATTTTCTTGCTCAGTAAGTCGCAGCTTGAAGTCCAAAGAAACTACAGGCGTAAGGGCTGCACAACGCAAAACCACCTGAACACGCTTCATGTCTGGAAGGCGATACCATCAGTACAGAACAGTACATCTCTATGCAGCCTTGAGCATGTTTGGTGAGTTTGGGTTAGTTTCTTGGATCTACCTCGCAGGACTGTTGCGAGGATAACATGGTAGAGGGGAAAACCATATAGAATACCTTGAATGCCTGTTGATGTAAAAGTTTATTAATATCCACCCTATTATAAGAATGATTTATAATTTCTTTAAGTACAAAGAAAAGTCTTCTGGAGCATGTTTCATGGAGGAGAAATGATTAGTTAAAGGGGCATCTGCCACTTGATGTTTAAGGCGTGATTATGTTCCCTTTTACATCAACAGGAGGCACGTTATATTTCTTTATTTAATACCCTGGAACCTAATGGTTTAAATCAATATAATGACTTATCATGTTTTCTGTGAATTACTGCATGTATACTCCTTTAATGTAAGGACAGAGCCTCAAAAACTTATTTCTAATTCTCAAGCATGACTTTTGGTAGAGGACTGTGTCCCTTTAATTAGCCACGCCTTTTGTGCTTTATAAAACTTTGCAAGGCTAAAGAGTGACTGAACGTGCTTTTCACTTTGGAGGAGGCTTGTAGCTCATAAAAAAATTTTTTTGCAGCGTTCATTGAAGAGAACTTTGGATTAAAACTTTGGGTAAGAACTTTTCACTTCTTTGAGACTCTTGTCTAATATGAGATTACTAGCATTGTAACCTATTCTGTTCTTGCTACCTTGTATGTTAGTATGTGGCAACCTTGTGCTGAAAATTATTGTTGAACTCCCTGAGGAAGATTCGGAAACAGAAGGACCTCTGTTGGAGGAAGACTCGAGCACATGTTATAAAGAGACTTTAAGGAGTCCTCCCCTTTGAAACTTTTATTTAACAGAGGAGGACTATTATTAAAGGTTGTACAATAGCTTTTGAAATTCTTGGAGACGATTTTTGATATTTTTGATTAAGATGATTTATTATATATGTAGAAATTATTGTAAAAATATTTTTCAAAAAAGATAAAATTATTTATGATATGTTATAGTCATCTGTGGAGCTGCGGTGGCTCAAGTGGTTAAGACGCTGAACTGCAGGCTGTGGAAGGTCAGTAGTTCAGCAGTTCAAGACCTGGGTGCCGCAAGACAGGGTGAGCTCCTGTCTCTAGTTCCAGCTCCTGCCAACCTAGCAGTTCGAAAGCAAGAAATTGCAAGTAGATAAATAGGTACCACTTCGGTGGGAAGGTAACAGCGTTCTGTGCGCCTTGGTGTTTAGTCATGCCGGCCACATGACCACGGAAACGTCTTCAGACAGCGCTGGCTCTTCGGCTTTGAAACGGAGATGAGCACCACAACCCTAGAGTCGGATTCGACTGGCTTTCGAGCAAGGGAACCTTTACCTTTACCTATAGTCATCTGTGCACGGTACTTGTTGTATGTTGGTTTTCCTACTTTCCAAGGAACTTGGGGCAGTGTCTCTCTTCCTCCTCTCCTAACAACCCTCCAAAGTACATTGGGACAAGAGCGCATGACCGGCTCCAGGTCACCCGCTGAGCTTCCACGGCAGAGTCGGGATTCAAACTTCAGTCTCCCAGATCCTAGCCTGACTCTCTTAACCACTACGCCACGCTGGCTGTCAAATAATGAAGCACGTACACAAGATGGACGAGGAGAAGGTCATGCTTCTCTGGAATGCCCTCTCCCCCTTAAGGCCTACCAGGTGTCTACCCTGCTTGCATTCAGGTGCCACGCAAAAACATTTGTTTGCCCTGACTTTGAACTGAACTGTTCTCTCACCTTTGTTTTCTACTGAAGTTATTTACTCTGAGTTTCACGTCCTGTATCCTGCCTGTTTTACTTTCCATTGTGACTTTCTCTTTTATGTTGTTTTATGCTGCTGTAAAAGGTAAAGGTTTCCCTTGCTCGAAAGCCAGTCGAATCTGACTCTAGGGTTGCAGTGCTCCTCTCCTTTTCCAAGCCATAGAGCCAGCGCTGTCCGAAGACATTTCTGCGGTCATGTGGCCAGCATGACTAAACGCCAAGGCGCATGGAACGCGGCTACCTTCCCACCGAAGCGGTACCTATTTATCTACTTGCAATTTCTTGCTTTCGAGCTGCTCGGTTGGCAGGAGCTGGAACCAGAGACAGGAGCTCACTCCGTCATGCGGCACTCGGGTCTCGAACTGCTGAACTACCAACCTTCCAGCCTGCAGTTCAGCGTCTTAACCACTTGAGCCAACGCAGCTGAGACACTGTCAATTTTGTCGACGGGTTTAGGACTGCACGCGAAAGCGTCTACCTGCCAATCCTTGCTACGCTTTGCTTTGCTCAGTTTGCCATACTTGCTGGGGGGAGGGACATTCCCGAGGGGACGGGAGTGACTGATGTGTGAGTGGGAATCTTTCGCTTGTAGAAGCTGTAACATTTCATGAAGATATACCTTCCTCTCTCCCAGAGGAATGTCCTTGAGACTTGAGACGTTCGGTGCCAGCTTGAGCTAGTAGATAACGGAACCATCTATCTCTCAATTAGGTTCGGATGGCAATGGCTAGGCGGGAAGTGTGACGTGTGATTGGGGAACGGGAAAAAGGGCTATGTTTGAATTACCTATACCTGGTCAGGTACGCACCAAAATCACCAGTTCTAACACAGTACTGTTCTGATCTGGATCCTGCATATATCTCAACAAACATACCACTGCCAAAGAGAGCGTTGTTGAGAGTAACCTGACCAGGAGTCTGACACTACCCAGAATAAATTCTTGTTGGTCTTACAGGTGCCACTGGACTCATAGACTTTGTGTTACTTTAATACTTTGAGAGGGTTTCTAGCCTGGGGGTCCTCAAACTTTTTGAGTCTGCGGGCACCTTTGGAATTCTGACACAGCGTGGGAGTTATGAAGTGGTCGTGTAAGTGCAGACCAACAGACTGCGTGACTTTAACCAACTGCTCCATTTATGTCTGAAATTCATACCTTTCCGTATTTGCTGAACAGGTTCTTCAGATCCGTAGCTCTGGTCGAAGAGGAAAGCCCGCTCACCCACAGATTTCTGCCAGAACTACTACTAGTACGGGCTGGGGAAGAGAAAGAGGTTCTGTATCAGAAAAGACAGCAACTTTGGAAGTTCTCTTTGGTAAGGGCCACACTCAGTTTCCATCAAGGAAGGGCTTTCACGCTGGTCTTGGAACAACGGCAGTTAGCAGTGGCAAAAACATTTTACAATGCAGCCACAGGCTGACATTTGAGGATGTACGCGCTAGGGAGATCATTTTCAGTCCTACGCTGTGCACTGAAGTGCTTCCAGCCGTGGTGCATATTGAAAAGCATTTGGAACAACTGACAAGTTTATTATAAAGAATATTCTGCTAAAATGTTCTGATACGGTAACAGGCCTGACCTCCACTGAAGGGTCAGAGTTCAGTGGCACAGAATGAGCTTTGCACCCTGAAGGTCCCAAGTCCAAATTCTGGCATCTCTGAAACTCTGGGATGAAAACTCTGACTTTGGAAGGACCACAAGGCCTCCCTGATCACAAGAGCTGAGTTCTTGAAGTTCAGAAAGAAAGGGGAAGAAAGATTAGCTAAAATTGGTATAACAGAACAAAAAGGGCTTCCTCGTGGCTTACCCTTCTCATCCTTCGAAGTGCCTTTAGCCTCTGGATCCACATTCGAACTAAAGACAAAAAACCTGAATGTTACTCAAATATGAAAAGAGGCCACATTAAAAAGGGCAAGCAAGGCCCTGTGGGCTTTGATCAGATACCTACCAGAAAAGAAAATGAACTGCAAAATAAGAATTACGCCTTTCAAAAGGCGGGGGAGAGCTTTCCTTAGAATTAAAAAAAAAAAATCAGCGAAGTCAAAGGTGACCAAATTGAGCTAACAGCTCACATTAAAGTATGTGACCTTAGACAACAGAGAATTAAAACAAGCGTTTAAGAAAAAGAAATCAAGCCATCTTCTACCAAAAAGCAAAACCCACACCAGAAAAGAAAAAAAGAAAAAAAAAGAAGTGTGCAGAAACAACTAAAGATTCTATTTAGAATAAAACTATACATTTTGTTATGGCCCTGGCCGGGGGTTGGTTGAGACATTCGCATTTTGCATTCATAAAACGACCAATGGGGAGGGGAGAGGAAAAAAGACAGCATCTGGTCTAAAACGCAGAAAAAACAAACCTCGTGTTCTGATCACCACCCTCTGGGGCAGAGGCCTCTCTAGTGGCAGAGGAGGAGTCTTCCTCACACTGAGCTTTCTCTTCCGTCTTCGCGGCCTCTTGGCTGGCCGCACTGGCCTCACTACTGGCTTCCAGACTCTGGGCTGCTGTTTTGCTACCCTCATCATCAACATCTCCTCCTCCTCCTCCACCACCACTCCTGCTCTCTACCGCTACAGAGTCCGAGTCCGGCTGGGCTTCCTCGCCTGTCTGCTCGCTCGGCTCCCCTGCCGCTACCACTAAGTGCTTTGCCTCCTCCTCCTCCTCCTCCTTCCCGCCCGCAGCCGGGGCGGAGGGGCTCTTCGTATCTAAAAGGTCTTCTTCCGACAGAGGGGCGGCGGTGGCAATCGCGTCTTCCTCTTCCTCCGCTGCCTTTTTGCCCGCCAACGGGCTTTTCGCTTCCTGTGCCTGCTCCGCTTCGGAAGTGTCTTCTTTAAAGGGCTCAGATTTACAAGTGTCACCCAAAATGTCGAGCATTTTCTCATTTTCTATGGATTTAACAGGAATAGAATGGCACAAGGTTTAATCACCAGGGAAACACAGCAAAGACAAGTGCGGAACGGGCATGGCTGCCAGTCTAATGCCACACAGAGATTGGAAAACCCTTGCGTACATCACATTCAAACGCCTAAGCTCACTGCAGTCTAACATACCTAGCAGAGCACTGTCTGAAAGAAAGAAGAAAATGGCTTAAAAACACCTTTTATGCACGATGTTCCCGGCTTGTTTTTATTTCACTGTCTTCATGTAGTCATCTCAACTTTGTCCTTCTTCTGCAGTCTAGCTTCAAAGTCCAGGATGTTTACATAGTCCTTTTGACAGTACAGCTTCCAGGTTTACTGAACTCCTTTCAGATGAATCAGTCCAAACATGAAAACCAGACCAGCTTCAGATGGAATGACAATACGTTTGCAGTTCAGAAAGCACAGTTTTTGCGATGAACCTGTCTTCTGTCTTCGACGTCCTGTTTTCATTCCCTACTCTCTGCTTTAGACTAAACTGTCCTTCTCTAGTCTAAGATTTACAGAATCAAGGTACTAGGTCATATCACAAGACCTGCTCTGTATGCAGAACTGCTCCTGTCAAGGGCAGCTCGTCCGCCAATTCCAAGGAAGCAAGCAAATTGCTCATTTCTCTCCAAAGATTTGCCTCATGCAAGAATGAGCATGCTATAGCAGATCTGCTGATATGACCAGATTTCCAATCTCTGTGGCTTTTGGGGGGTGCGTGTGCGAGAGAGCTGGATCGTGCACCATTTAGAATACACCATAGTTATTAATGGAATAAAACCAAATATTTTAAGCAACTAAAGGGATTTTGTGAGTGAAAAATATGCGGGGAGGTAAAAGGAAGGGGCCCAGCATGTTTCTAAGCAACAGTACCTGATTCCAGAGGAAATTCTTCCAGTTCCTATTAGTTTTAAAAAAAAGAAAAAGAAACAAGAAATATGTTACCCCATCTCATGCTGAGAGGTCAGGAGGAAATAAAAGCTGAAGAAATAATGCCCCCTAGGGAATGTGCAATTCAAAAAATTGGGACGGGCATGCTGTTCTCATTCTGGAAAGTCACATTGGGAAAATTTTCCACTTTAATAAATATTGGAACAGTACTCCTAATTTAGTGAAAACAGCATTCATACACTTTTTTAATTTACCAAAGGAAACTAAAATGATAATTTGGAAGTCCCCACCACCTGGACTCCCCCCACTCCCAGATTCAGTTAGCAGGAGCAGGGACGCACTCACTCGTCCAGGGTGCACTGGTCCTTTAAACTCAGTTTTTTAGCCTCCAGCTCACACATTTCTGTCTTTGCTCAGGAAGGAGGGCTGCAGAGCAGACTAATTTATGCAGCAGCCAAACCGCTCGCTCACAGCTTTAAGGCGAGGAGCTCGCAAAGTAGAATTTTTGCTCACAAGACTCCACAGCTTAGAGGGAGCATTGCTTCCAAGCACCATTATTTCCAATGGGCGGGAGACTGGGCCTCTTCCACCCACAGACAACAGTGGCCCCTTAAAATGTAAAGGGCCAGTGCACCACAGGGCATGCCCCCTCCTCCCTCGCTGCTCCTGCGGTCTCTCCAACACGATTCCCAATTCTGGTATTATCAGGAGTAGAATCATTGGAATCAGGGATCATCAGGAGGGTGTGGTGCAAAAATCGGCCATTGCTGATCTGCAAATACCAGGCATTTTATCAGGGCAGCAGTATGACTGCACACACCCCTAGTGAAATGTTTGACAATAATTCTAATATTTGGCTTGTAAAAAAACTCATGCTTCAACAGCCCTTTAATTCCTTCTAGCAGCCCAGCTGTAAGACAGATCAGGGTTAGTACTCCCATATCAAAGATGGGGGGAGGGCGTTGACAACAAGCGAGTAACAGCTTAGCGAACGCCACCCAATGGGACTGTGGCCAAGGAGAGGTATGCATGCTCTCCGTCATTACAGGACACCGATTCCCATATTTTAGGGGCTGCAATTAAAGAGACAGCGTTCTATTATGGTTACTTAAAAGCCAACATGAACCGTCTGCACACTTCACAACCCTGGAGGCACATTTTCTGTTTTCTGCTTCAAAATAACAAGGACAAACATAGTCAACCAAGGGCGCTTTCACACACACTACATAATGCACTTTCAATCCACTTTCAATGCACTTTGCAGCTTGATTTCACTGTGTGAAATGGCAAAATCCACTTGCAAATGGTTGCTGGAGTGGACCGAAACTGTGTTATTCAGGATGTGTGAAAGAGACTCTAGTCTTGTGAAGCCACTCTAGACTTCCTGCGCTCTCCTCTCAATTCACACAAATCTTCATCAACCATGCACTCTTTAAGAGCATGTAAGAACATAAGAGAAGCCAATGTTGGTTCAGGCCAATGGCCCATCTAGTCCAACACTCTGTCACACAGTGGCCAGAAATACCAGCTGCCATCAGGAGGTCCACCAGTGGGGCCAGGACACTAGAAGCCCTCCCACTGTTGCCCCCCCCCCCAAGCACCAAGAATACAGAGCATCACTTGCCCCAGCCTGAGAGTTCCTATCTATACCTTGTGGCTAATAGCCACTGATGGACTTCTGCTCCATATGCTTATCTAATTCCCTCTTGAAGCTGTCCATGCTAGTAGCTGCCGCCACCTCCTGTGGCAGTGCTATATCACCTCCCTTTGCACAGCAGAAGAGTCTTACTGCACTAAATACTTGTGCCCCTGTGGAGAGGAACTAATACTCTTGCACAGAAAATAGGCCAGCGAATGGCATTTCTAGGGGTGCCATGCTCCGCTGCCGAATACTTGTGCCCCTGTGGAGAGGAACTAAAACTCTTGCATAGAAAATAGGCCAGCAAATGGCATATCTAGACCACAAGGGTGCCATGCTCCGCTGCCAAGCTGCAGCTCCCTTCTGGGCCCGCACGCTGCTGCCAGTTTCACCCTTGCGTGGCAGAACTGAGGCAGCTGAGCTTGTGAAGTCTGCACTGGGCTCTGGAATCCTTTCCCCACTGCTGGTCTCTGCCACCACAGATGGATGTAGGGGGTGGTGTCTCCACTTCCCTTTTGCGTGGAAAGTTGCCTAGAACCGGCCCATGTAGGTTAGCTCCAGCTCACTCCACAGAAGATCAAAGCAAAGGACGTAACACCATCTTGCCACATTCAACACTTGGGGGCTTCTGTGTTTGCAGCTACAGTGAGGAGTGAATCGCAAACTGTGTTGATGCGGACTTATTTGTGGCATTTACGTACTCATAAACGTCATTACATCTTAGTAGTCAAAACCTGGCCGATCTGTTCCTCTGGCCTCAGGGAACATGGATGGGGACTATCCCAATTCAGACTGCAGCCTTTAAGCGCTGCCCACTTTCAGAGTCAAACACGCTGACACGGATAACTGACCAACTGGGCACAACTCGTGCTTCTTCGAGCGACTGGCCAATTGTTTCATCACTAGCCAGTTTCTATCCGTCTTCCCTTTCTCGCATGGGAGTTACTACCAGCCAGCTGTGTGTCGCTCCAAATACATGCAGAGATCCTACAGGCCCGCCACTGCCAGGAGTGGAAGCCAGCTATCCACCACATCAGGCCCCGGCTCACGTCTCCTGCCGAGTCCACTCTTGGCTACCGCATGGGCAGGAGTCATCTGGCCAACGCTGCCGCTGCTCTGAATGACGCACTACCCACCTATCGAGCAGGTTGCAAGTCAGGGTCTTCTTGCATCATAAACTTTCCAACAGTTGTTTCGGCAACTTTTCAGAATTACTGTAAGATCAGTCAGGAATTTTTAAACCGTTTTACCTTTGCACTGGTGCAATCAGAAGTTCCCAGCTCCATGGCGCTTCCAGCATCTTCACCTTCGACCTAAAAGAAGTACACGAGCAGCTGTAACAGACGACTGTCAAGGAAAGACAGGCCAGAATGAGGGATAAGATCCCCTGGGCCTTATGATGACCCCTTATTCTGAAAGAAGCTTGAATTAAACAAGCAGCGTGCTTAACAGACAGAATTTGTTTTTTGAAAAGCAAGAAATGAAGTGAAGGGTGGCAGGGGAGATGAAGAAAAGTGGCAAGGAACTTCGATGGCATTTCTCTAAGTCCCTAGCACATCTGCACAAAGAAGAAGAATCCTCTTGACACATTTGGGGAAGGAGACGCTGTTTCGCTTGCCCCCAGTGCACTGCTAACTCAAGAGAGCAGAGTCTCAATAGACCATGCCCATAACGAATTTTAAACAGGACACATTCTCTCCAGACTGCTATAAGGTGCAATCCTTTGTCTATTTACTCAGAAACAAATCCTACTCACAGGTAAGCATGCATAGGGCTGCAGCTCTGGACAGTCAATTCTTCACCATCTGCTCCCTCTCCCCACTGGCAGGCACGGAGTTCTGCCCTCACTAGCTCAATTCACTTATCACACCAAACCACCACACCCCTCTGGAACTAACACCGAACCGTGTTTTGCACTAAGCAGAAGATTAGGCTTCCAAATGTACAAGTCACAACTCACAGTTCCTCGCCGGTATACATTTTCTGTTGCTCACAACACCCATGCAGGGACTGCTTTGGAAGTATAACAGCGGATGTCGGTTCACATAACACAGTTAACACAAACCACAGCGGGAAAGCAAAATTCTAGCTCTTTGTGGCTGATCACAAATCTGTGATTTATTGATTGGAACCGTAGAACTGGACTCATTAACTGCCACAACAGTACCATTACTGTACTGTTACTCAAGTGGCATTCTGGGTATAACCTTTCGTGGTCTGAAGAAGTGTGCATGCACAGGAAAGCTTATACCCAGAATTTAACTCTGTTGGTCTTAAAGGTGCCACTGGACTCAAACTTTGTTCTACTGCTTCAGATCAACATGGCTACCCACCGGAATCTATCAAGCGGTATGTTATCCAATCCATACAAGTGTAGTATGTTTTAGAGTCCCACCACCACCCCATCCTCAAGTACCCTGTGAGACAGCCCACTACTCTTCACACTTACTGCATTGGGGTAGGGATAAAAGCAAAGCTTGATACAGGCGACTCTTCACACTTACTGCATTGGGGTAGGGTAGGGGGTGGGGATAAAAGCAAAGCTTGATACAGGCTGCTCAGGAAATTCACAACTGGGGTGAAATAAGAACAGAGTCAAGACGGACACCAGCCCTCCTTCAGGGGTCATTCTGCTCTCCAGGTTATCAGAACTTCCCCACTCCGTGGACCCCATCAGACAGGCAATAACCCAGGGGTGAGCAGTCAGCCCTCATCCACCAGCACAGGCAGGGGCTTTAATGGCTTACTTTTGGCAGGAGGGGGCTGCAATAATTGGTGCAATGGACGCAGTGCAAGCCCCATTTGAGTGGACCAGAACACTGTTATTGAGTGCCCCATCATGGGACATGCCCCCATTTGAGTGGACCAGAACACTGTTATCATGGGACATGTGTGGCTGGATGAACCAAAACATGAGGCTTATGCCACACAGGCTGGTTCTTCTCAAGTGTAACAGGGCATCCAGATCTAGGATAGCGCTGGGTATTTCCCATAATCAGTCCAATCCCACACCACAGCTTTGCATTCTTTTTAGCCTGGCTGTTTTTCCCACAGCTGCAGAACTTCCAAAATGGAGAGTGACCCCCCTCCAGGGGTGAAGTCTCAAGCGTTTACAAGTCCTGCCTCCACTGGTGGATGAAAGGGCCTGCCTGCCACAAGACTCCTGCTCAGAGAAGAAGGAGCTTATCCCTTCAGAGCTTAGCACACCGCAGAGCAGTCTGGGGTATGCACGAGAAAGCACACTTCTCATCAAAAAGCCTCCAATAAGCTTCCAAGGAACTTTAGAGTTCCCCACGGCACAGCGTAAAAACCAAAGGTGCAAATGACAGCCTGGCACGATGAACGTATCTTGCCACAACAGCCAGCCTAGTCAACTTGTGTAACAAGCAACTTCACAAACAGCACATGCCTGCTCAGGCTGGGCTGCAGGTTTAGGATGAAAAATTTCCAAGAAGTGATATTTTTAGGGCACACTCAAATTTGTTAATGTGGTTTTCAAAACACAGTTCTAAAAGCAATAACTTTGCATTCATTGCACTTGCCTTCCCTCCCGAGATCTCAGGCAGGTTGAAACGATTCACAAACTGGAATTAAAATACTGAGGCGGGAGTGGGGACAGAATGGGACCACCCCTAAATGTTTCGCTGGGAAATCGGGTTTTGAAATCCACTAACTATTGATCACACTGACTTACGCCCCTGTAAACCATCTTGAGTCTCAGTGAGAAATGCAAACTAAAGATCATAAACGCAAGCGATTACCCCTGCATAATATACAACGGTTAAGTCAACTCTCTCCTCATATTTGGGGGCATCCTGAACCCAAGGAAGTCAGACAGGGAACAAGGCTATCGTTTGCCTGGAAACAAAACACCCTGGGGCTCGACCAAGTAAAAAATGTAACTGCAGTCCCCTTGAACATGAACACACACAAAAAGGTGAATGAGCAGAAATGCATGTGGTAAAAAAAAAAAAAAGAGCATTCAACTATTTAAAAAAACCAGATTTCTGAATTATTGCTACTACAGACAATGTTTATGATTCATGCATTTAACTTTTTCAGGTTTTAGTCAAAAATGGTATGATTATGGTCATTTTTTCAAAAGGGGGGGGACTCTGTGTTTATTTTTAGACATCCCCCCCCTTTTTATAGTCTATTTTGAGAAAAATTAAAGAGGTTACTGCGATGATTGATCTGATTCTGCACATTGGAGTAGAGATGCATACCACAGCTACTGGTATTTCTCTCGGGTCTTCTTTAATGCCCGGCGACTGTGGAGGTGCCTCCATGTCACCTGCAGGGCATCCTGCAAGCTGCTGTGGATGTTCTTTCCTTCCTGCCCCAGCATTTCCTTTACTGTCAGAGAGAGAGTCGAGCCCACTATCGGCACTGCCAGCTGCTCGGCACTCTACTGCACTGCTGTTATCTATTTCAGCTTCATCTAACACACTAATTTCCATCATGTCAACATCCTGCAAGTTATCCGAACTTGCTTCAATATCCTCCTGCAAAAAGGAAAAAAAGAGCATGTGTGACAGTAGTCAGGACGCAGGACGCAGAACTGTTACTTTGCAGCTTCAGTACTGGGCCAGCTGTACCTGTCCATCTCCAAAATCTTCTTCGAGACCATTGTCTTCGACACCTTCTTCCTCCGGCCTACGTCCTAAAAGAGATCGCTGTCGTTAGAATTCAAAGCAGGGCACGCGTGCATAAAACTACTCTTCATGGCCTATGCACATTGAAAACACGGACAGTATGAGAGTTCAGCTGAGTTCAGTGAGAAAGGCAGGCTAAATATCGTAAACACAAATAGTTACAGCGACATAATATACAACGGTTAAGTCGGATCTCGCATAATTCCTAATATTTGGGGGCATCCCGTTCCCAAAGAGGTCAGAAAGGGAACAAACAGAAGACGTGGAAATGTTTTAAAAAACACTCTGCTGACCACCTTCTTCATTCAATACATTTACGTTCCTCCTTTCTGTCATTAGTTTTCAAGTTTATTACGGTCATAGACCAGTATTCTCCTTTCTGTCATTGGATTCAAGGTGTTGTTGTCGCACAGTCGAGTCTAACTCTTCATGACCCCATGGACCAGATCACACCAGGCCCTCCTGTCTTCCGCTGTCCTCTGAAGCTTGCTCAATTTCATGTTCGTTGCATCGATGACACTGTCTAACCATCTCATCCTTTGCCGTCCCCGTCTTCTTTGACCTTCAGTCTTTCCCAGCATCAGGGTCTTCTTCTCCAGTGAGTGGCCACAGTATTTGAGCTTCAACTTCAGGATCTGGCCTTCCAGGGAACAGTCAGGTACTGTATTCAAGGTATGGTGGTGGAAAGTGTTGTCACCACCGACTTATAGAGATGCCTCATGGGGTTTACAAGGCAAGAGATGTCCAGGTGGCCTGCCTCTGTGTCATGACCCTGGACTGCCTTGGTGGTCTCCTACGCAAGTGCTAACCAGGGCCAACCCTGCTTAGCTTCCAAGATCGGACTAGCCTAGCCACCCAGGCCAAGGTAACTGCATTCAAGGCAGTTTACTTCTTTTCTTTTTTTTTAAACACTTTTTTATTGAAGTATTAAAAATGCATACAACTGTTAAAGTAAGATAAAACCACTTCAATTTTAACAAAAATTAGCTAGTACTAATAACAACATAATCTATACATCAATCATCAAGAACAAATATATATTCAACATTTAACTAATCTCAATATTGTACTGGATATAATTATATTTCAGAGGAGAAATTTTTTTAGCAATAAATCAGGTAAATATTAAGCTTTGGCAGACCTTTTAACACTACTTTTCATTATGTAGATTATTGACCTATTATAGTTTAAACTTATCTGTAATAGGATATATCCTCATGTCCCTGTTAAGAAAAATTCTACCTTTCAATTTCCTTCAGAGCCAATCAATATATTTCTTCCAAGAGGGTGGTATGTATTGTTCTGCTTCTAAGAAGGTAAGAATAGGAAACCACTTTGCACTAAACCTCAAATCGGGCTGGTTGGTTTTTGCAGCATTACATTTTCCAGTAATACTTTCCATTATGTATTGGTCCCAAAGTTTTTGGAACCATTCCTGGATAGTGGTTGAGTTTGGATTCTTCCATTTTGATGCTATTGCAGTTCTCGCCGCATAAAGCATTGTTTTAATATACTTTTATAATGATGCTGATCTATATTTAACATGGCACAGAACACAGGAGAACGGGCCAGGAAGAAAGGGTGGGAAAGTAAATTCAGATACTTAAATAACGTGCAGAACTGTTCCGTAATGACCAGACAAAATGGCTGCAGCAGCAGATTCGGGGCGTGGGGTCAGAGTTCGCCCCAAACTGGCCAAGAGAGGCAAGCTCACTGTCTCATCTCTGTCTGATGCAGCCATGTGAAAAAGCCGCTCCTCCTATTTCCCCAGCCATATTCAACTTGCGTGTCAAAGAAAAGGCTAGCCTCACCAGCATCTAGTGTTATGCCTACATCTCCAATTGATTAGCTGGCGCAGTCTGTAACCTCAAGTGCCACAGCCTGGACAATCTCACCTGCTGCTTGTGAAAATTGAGTCTGAGGGACTGTCACTGACATGGCAAAGTGGACAGAGAGACTGAGAAGCAGTTCTGGGTTAAAACGCACACAGTGCAGTTGTGGCTTTACAGACAAATCAGCCTACCTACGGAGGCCTTCAGAAAGCGTTCACTGCTTCCACTTCTGGGGTGAGTACACAGTCTAGCTGGCACAGCTCAGTTCAACTGTTCACTACTGAACAAAACAAGCAAAATACAGCAGCATGTGGACAGAGGTGGAGTTCTCTGCATTCCCTTGCATACCTTTGCTATTTCTTTTGGGAGTCTTCTTAAGGGTTGTTTCAGACACCACTGGAATTTCATCAGGATCTCCTCCTTCTTCCTCAATTGCCTACAAGACAGACCAAAATCAACTGCTTATTGATAGAGGCCCACTGTGTTTCGTGCAGAAGAGCCTAAAGAAAAAGTAAACCCCAAACAACACCGAGAGCAAGTTTGTGAAACACACTGTCTCTTATTGTTCCAAGGTAGGCCACTCCACCCCTTTCACAAACCACCTCCAAGGCTTGCCGCCTGTGTGGACAAATAGCTGATGCACCACGTGGTTTCTGGAGATCTGAAGGCACGGGTGGGCAGGAGAGCCTGATCTGTGCTTGGAACCATGTACCAAATCGAGAAAAAAAAGCTATCTTCTCTATCAAGAGCAGAAAAATCTGTGCAAACCATCGGTTCTGTAAAAGGCCAGAAAGATTACGTTTTAAAGCTTTAAATCACGTTAATGATTCTGATTAGAAACTGATTAGAAAACAGACTTGAACTGGTAGGATTTCAAAGATGTATCATTAAGTGACATGACAGGACTTTAGGCGGCCAATTTTATCCAATTATCACAAAGCTTGCCACATGCAATGACACATAAGCACACTCCACAGTATTCCACAGTTTTACTCACTCTCAGATTTACTGAGAGCAACATTAAGGGCTATTTATTACTCAGAAGGCAGGCTACAATCTACCTTACTTCTCCGAACAGTACATACAAAGAGGCACCAACGTAGATCTGAAATTGATGCACAAATCTATGCCCCGTGGGCTCCCGGGGCCGAATAAAGAATACACAGTTGGAGTCCAGGGAGAGTATAAATATATGATTATTGCAATAATTAGGAAAATACAGGACTGGAGCCCTTGGCACCCAGTAACACCAAGCTGTATTCTGCCCCAGCCAGGAAGGGCAGTAGATCTTATACCCCAAATGACATCATGACAGTTTACACAGAAAGAAATCCCTAATTGGTGTCCAATAGGTATCATCATCAGAGCATCATTTGACCCGGCACCTTTCTACTGGCATATTCCTTCGTTGATCATAAGTGTCAGTAATTACGTCTGCTTATCTGGTCCCGGAACAGTGGAGAACATCAACGAACAAAGAGGCCTTCTTTTGGCATCATTCCTGACCTATTTGCTTCAACCTAAAAATTGGGACTTCCCTGATAAGAAGCATACAACTTAGCTCTTGGCAGACTTCCCGGTGCCAGATTCTCTGCTCTGTAAAGAAAGATATTGTTTTGGGAACATTCAGGGTCTTTCCATCTCATAACTTTGCTGTAGGATGTCCTTCAGCTGGGAAGCTTATAATTTCAAAGTGTACATTCCATTCTAATATTTTGTGAATCTAAAAAAGGACCTCTAACCAATAAATTGCCTGCCTCTGAATAGAAACCCTGGTATTTTTTGGTGGTATCCCATCCAACTACTAACCACTGTCGATCTTGCCTGAGATTGGGTTAGCCTGGGCTCCTACAGTAAAGTAAATATTACATATATTCTAGTCTCAAATTTTCTACATTTTTCCAGAACAGTAAAAAACAAAAAGCCAGTCTTTCCCACCTCTAACCAATAAATATAATACTGTAATTGATTCTATTCTAAATCTCCTCTTACTAGGCTAAATGCTAATAAGGCACAGTGGCAGCTGGCATTCTACATGTCAAGAGAAATATCAGATATTACATTCATATAGCAACAGCACATATTCTTGTTGCTCTTAGATGGTTAGACAAGAAACCCCCAACACTTACACAATGGTATAATCATATATGGGAATGTTTTATAATGCAAAAAAAAAATATCGAAATTCATCACCAGAAAATTGCAATTAAAACATGGTCACAGTATGGTACCCTGTTATAAGTTTTATGCTTGAAAAAGAAATTATTCCAAATAACCCACTGTATTAAAAAAATGATTTATTTTTGAGCTATATTTTTGCATTTACGGTAAGTTTGGTTAATTGTATAGTTAGAACTGAGATCTTAATAAGATTGTAATATGTGTATGTCACAAAGCTACAATATTTATGAGATGTTGTCGAACAGTACATACAAAGAGGCACCAACGTGGATCTGAAATAGATGCACAAATCTATGCCCCGTGGGCTCCTGGGGCCGAATAAAGAACACACAGTTGGAGTCCAGGGAGAGTATAGATATATGAAAGAAATCACATTCATAAATCACATTCACTAGTCCCTTGTCCTACAAAATCCATGTCCTCAACAGGCAATCCTGAAAGTAGATTCTTTTTATTTCCTGACTGCATTATAGGCCTTAGACCTACCTAGACAGGACGGCAAACAAAACAGACAGGGTGCAAAGGGACAGGCAGCTAGGTGGCTCATATATCAGCCTAGGGGCAAAGCCCACAGCCTCTAAAAAAAACAGATTCAGGTGGGCAGCCATGTTGATCAGAAGCACAGAACAAAGTTTGAGTCCATGCACACGAATGTATACCCACAATTAAACTTAGTTGGACTTAAAGGTGCCACTGGACTCAAACTTTGTTTAACCTCTCAAAAGCAAAGCCCAAAGGGGAGAAGGCACATGGGGGTGATGTGGCATCACAGTGTGGAACCAGTCATGCCTCCCTCAGAGGGTCAGGTCTGACCTAGGAGATGGGGCTGTGGCTATTAGGGAAATAAGAACAAACAGCAAGAGGAGAAAGGCAGAAAGAAACAGAAGTGAAGAATTAAGGAGACAGAGAGAGAGATGATGATGATGATGAAGAAGATGATGAAGAAGGAGGAGGAGGAGGAGGAGGAGGAGGAGGAGGAGGAGGAGGAGGAGGAGGAGGAGGAGGAGGAGGAGGAGGAGGAGGAGGAGGAGGAGGAGGAGGAGGAGGAGGAGGAGGAGGAGGAGGAGGAGGAGGAGGAGGAGGAGGAGGAGGAGGAGGAGGAGGAGGAGGAGGAGGAGGAGGAGGAGGAAGAGCTCAGTGAGAAAGAGCAAGCCAGAGAAAGACTCCCAGAAGGACAGCTTCCCGGATGCCTCAATGGATATGTCAAGTTACAGTGGGTCTGACCACACAACTGGCCAGTGAGGAAAGAGACAGTGCTGTGCAAAGCAATAAAGCCCCATCCCCCGGAAAGTGAAGCCTACAACTTCATTTAGAGGGACTCTGACCACACAGGGTTTGAGGCATTTCTCCCCATGCCCAATAAGGAGCAGTAAGCGTATGAGGAAGGACAGTGCAGAGAGTATATTACTAAAGAGCTATAATCTAAGGGGCATCTAACACAAAATCACTCTTGCAGGATTATATGAACAGTGTCTCTATCTAAAGAGCCTGAATTGAGCAGTGACCAGCAAGATGCTCCCAGGAAGCTCAAAAGCAGAACCAGGCCCACAGGTACAGTAGGGCATTTTGGGGCCTGGCCCCAGGGCTTCCTGCCAATGCCCCCCAACTTCCTTTCAGCCCAGGCCCCACCCCAACTCTCTGGCAGGATGCGATGGCTGCCACGGACTCCCCCTGCGCTGCCACTTCTCCTTGCCCTCTCCCTGCACCACACCTCTCTCTGGGGTCAGCTGAAGCATGTGAGTTACCTTTAACTGATTTAGCCAGTGCCCCCCCCCCAAGAATTAAAATGCCCCCTGACTTAGAAATTCCTGGCTACAAGCGTGAGCAGAACACAAAAGCCATAGCTTGGGCTGGTTGCTTGTGCCACCCCCCCCAATCCAAAAAGTAGACTGCCACTGAACACAGAGGATCCATGTAGCCACCATAACTAATAGCTGCTATCAATGCAGTGAATAGCCAATTCGTTGTGAAGAGTAGAGTACGATATGGGAGACGCGAGTTCAAATCCCCACTTTGCCATCAAATTCAATTGGTGACTTTGCACCAACCTCTCATTAGCATAATAGGTCACACCCAACAGCAGAAACACATTAGCATATTAGGCGACACCACCCATGCCTTCCCTTGGCTTGTCTGGGCACCCCGCGGCCAGGGAAGGCACGGAGAGGCATTTAATCCTTCCAGGGACCCCCTGGCCTGCTGGCCTCGGAGTCGCGGGGGGGGGGGTGTCACCCTCCAGGCCTTCCCTCTGTAGCCTCCCACACAGAGGTTTTGGCTGTAGTGGGTGTGGCCAACTCTGAAGCCAGCCGGAACTCCGTTCCTGTGCGTTCCTGCCCAAAAATAGCCCTGGCTGGAATGATTTTCCCTCCTCTTTGGAAACCGAGGAGCATAATTAATTCAGAGGACAGCGGAAGACAGGAAGGCCTGGCATGATCTGGTCCATGGGGTCCTGAAGAGTCAGACTCAACAGTGCGACTGAACAACGACAACAAATTAATCTGTTATCCAGTCATTGGTCATTATCCAGCCTTTGGTCTCCCCCCCCCCCTTTCTAGTTCCTATTCTTTTTAGTATGCTATGCAATTTAACTTAATTTAGGGTGTGGTGGTGGCTGCAGTTAGTTATAACTACAATGCAAAAAGACATCTCTCATAGGGTTACCATATTTTGAACCGCAAAAAAGAGGCCATGTGTCCCACCACTTCAAACAAGCGATCACGATTACCTGTCTCCTTCTATATACCCCTCCTCTTTAAGCTGTGATCATGGCTACTCACTAGGAACATTCCTAACCTTCCAACCCAAAAAGAGGCCATTTTCATCCGTTTTTTAAAAAGAGCCCAAAATAGGACCACACACAAAAAAGAACACAAGCACTGTAAAAAAGAGGACATCGGGTAACCCTAATCTCTCTTATATATATATTATTACATAAACGTGCAATTAATTAACGGCGCAGTGCCAGAGGCCACGCACCCCCAAAAAACTACCGCAAACCACGTGGCCACGGCCACGTGACCCGCGAGACCGTCCAGGAGTCACGTGCTCAATGGAACCCTGAGGCGCCATTTACTTACCGCAGGGTAGCGGGCCTCGCACAACGCACATGCGCAGAGCCGGTTTAACCCTCCTCCCCTTATTCTAGGGGATTTTTGCTCCCTTCTCCCCTCAGTGAAGCTTTTACCTTCCGAAGCCGCTCGAGAAGGACGCTCTTATTCCCACCGGTGTCCAGGCCCCGGTGCTTCAGTTCGGCTCTCAGATCGATCACTCGCAGGTCGCTGAGGCGCCGCACCGTCGTCGTCCCCACAGCGGCGCCACCCCCGGGGCTTTCTGCAGCGCCATCGCCGCTGAGGGGTATTGTCGCCTCTGCGACGAGTCCGACCTCGTTCTCCGACGCCATTGACGAGTCTCGTTTTTGGCTTACTTTTTCTTTTCTTTTTTTTAACCAGAAAGACTGATTGAAGCGGCGCGCAAAATGGCGGCCAGTGTTTCTGTGCGCATGCGAGAAATTGACCAGCGCGTCGGAAATGCTCTTGCGCACGCGCAGACTCAGCCGCGAGTTAGGCGCCTAGAAAACGCCGCTGGCAAGCGATGTGGTCATACGCTAATAGGGGAGAGCGGCGCATGCGTCTGGAGAGAGGGTCCGTCTTACGTAAGAGCCCGGATGCGTCCAAAGAACAGAACGGATATTCAAGCGTTGGGAATTATTTATCCCTAAGCAATAAATGCCCTTTTTTGAAAGTTAATAAAGATAAAGGGCCTTATTAGGAAACTGCGAGAACATGCATTCGTTCAAGCAAGTCTTTCTACTTATTTCACACAACTCCTTTCGTTTCCCTAGCCCTACACACAGAAAGGTAGTGCGCGTGCGCTGCATTTTTTGGTCATTCCCATGGAGGCCAATCCTAAAAGTCAATCCTAAAAGAAATCAACCCTGACTGTTCTCTGGAAGGCCAGATAGTGAAACTGAAGCTCAAATACTTTGGCCACCAAATGAGAAGGGGCACTCCCTGGAGAAGACCCTGATGCTGGGAAAGATTGAAGGTCAAAGAAGACAGGGACGGCAAAGGATAAGATGGTTAGACAGTGTCATAGATGCAACCATGAAATTCAGCCAACTTCAGAGGATGGCGGAAGACAGGAAGGCCTGGTGTGATCTGGTCCATGCAACCATGAAATTCAGCCAATTTCAGAGGATGGTGGAAGACAGGAAGGCCTGGCGTGATCTGGTCCATGGGGTCGCAAAGAGTCGCACTTGACTGTGCGACTGAACAACAACAAAAATGGAGGCCATTGAGGAAGAGTACATGAAGTAACACTTCCAGTTGCCGTGTAAACGCCTAATGGAGAAACTGTAGAAGAGAGGAGGGCCTGGTGTGATACAGGCCCATGGGATGGCAAAGAGGCAAACTCGATTGTGTGACTGACCAAAAACACAAAAGATGGAGCCGCTCTATCCCTCTGCAATGAGAGGACTTCCATCTGAAGACAAGTGGCTGCGATCCACGAAAGCTTCTGAAATAAGCTTTATTGGGCCTTTAAGCATTACTAGACTCCTGTTTCTTACCGTTATATCGTTGCCAGAATGCCCACATTTAACTAAGACCATGCAGAATTCTTTTCAGGCTAGGTATTTAAAAAAAAAAAATTGGACCTCCTCTAAATGTGGAGAACGAAGGAGTTCAAGAGGGCATTTTTATAAAGGGAATTGGGTATACTTGTTAACATTTTGCAATTAAAGATTTTATACGTATCAAATAAAATAAGATTTCAGTGAACCAGAATTGCTGAAGAGGGCTTTTTATAAAAGCAATAGGATTCTATTTTTAATGTGTGGAAATTAGATTTCCATTTTGTATTTACTGGATATATACTTTTTATTTCCATGTTCTCTAATTCTGAAATCCAGTTTTATTGCACTGTCATATAATACTAGTATTTAATTTTGTTTTCTAATTTTGTAGTCTTAAAATCAAAATAAATTTATTTTAATGCCTTCTGTACTTAAATTTTATTTAATGCCTTCTATGTAGTCGTTTTGAGTCTCAATCATAAAAAGCATATTTATTTATTTATTATCAAATTTGTACCCCACCCTCCCCACAAAGCAGGCTCAGGGTGGCTTCCGGGTAACATAAATACAGAATAAAACATGCATAATTAAAACACAACAATTAAATTTATAGAAATCTGTAAATAAATGTATATGCCTTTTTGCTGAGACTCAAGGCAGATCACAACATACAGAATACTGTACTCAGACAGCACAAAGATCCAATAAACAATGACACATGACTAGGATCTCAAAAATTAAGAAAGGTGTCAGACTCAATATACCATAAACAGAGAAAGTGGAATTACAAAAGTAGAAAACAATGCAGAAAGAGCAGGATAATACATATGATGAGCATTGGAATAGACTACAGTTCGGTTCCTTTTTTTTAAAAGGTCCCTCATGATAATTTATTAAAACATTTCCGTACTAGCCTTCGTCATGGTTCAGGGCACCTTGCAATAATCTTATGTTAGGGTTATAATATTTTGAAAAGCAAAAGGATGACATATTTCCCTACTAATCTGGTGGGTAGCTGTGTTGCCCTGACGCAACAGTTCAAAGTTTGGGTGTACATTTTCGTATGCATGCTAAGTTCTTCAGATACATTGAAACAGACTTCCTCAAGCCTTACGTAGGGGTAGAAAGAGGGTGGAGGGTTAGAAACCCTATACCTATATGTAAGGCTTGAGGAAGTCTGTTTCTAACCCCCCCGCAATATGTAAGGCTTGAGGAAGTCTGTTTCAAGATACCTGAAGAACTGTGCTTGTACACGAAAACTTATAAGAACATAAGAGAAGCCAATGTTGGATCAGGCCAATGGCCCATCTAGTCCAACACTCTGTCACACAGTGGCCAAAAATACCAGGTGCCATCAGGAGGTCCAGCAGTGGGACTTACACCCAGGATTTAACTTCCTTGGTCTTAAAGGTGCCCCCTGGCTCAGGCGATCTTCCAGGCTAGGAAAGGAGAGCCCCGCCCCTCCGCGCAGGCGCGCACGGCCCCGTGCCTTCGCGCGTGCGCAGGGCTTCTCCGCCTGTGTCTCTCGACGGCCGGTGCCTTCCCGCCATTTTGTCTGAGGGAGCGGTGGGCGAGACGGGACAGTGGGCTCTTCCTCGGCCGCCGCCCTTGCTGCGAACGGGGGCAAGAAAGATCCGAGCCGCCAGTCGCGATGGCGGCACCCGAGTCCGAGTGCCCCGGGTCGGGCGCTGAAGACGCGTCGCCGCAGGTCCTCCCTCCCCCTTCGAGCGCCGCCCCGGTGGGCCGGCGCCTGAGCGACCTGCGGGTGATCGACCTGAGGGCCGAGCTGAAGCGCCGCAACCTGGACACCGGCGGCAACAAGAGCGTCCTCCTAGAGCGCCTCCGCAGAGTCAGTGACGGGGGAAGGGAAAGGAGGGGGGGCGGCGGCGCCATGATGGCGGCGGGGCGGGAAGATGGGGGGGGCGGGGGGCCCCGGCCCCGCTCTCGGCCCTGCTGACCTTTCCCCGCCGGCCCCCCTCGCCCTCCGTAGCCGCCAGCGAAACACCCGGGGATGGCGGCCCGGACAAAGCCGCCCGAGGGCCTTCCTGCCTCTTGACTGCGGCGCTTGCGGGCATTGGTAGACGGGCATCCGCCGGAATCACAGCTCATCTCCAGACCAGGCCCCCTCCCCCAAGTGGGGGAGTCTCGTGAGCAAAAATGAGCTACCGGCATGAAAGCTGTGAGCGAGCGATTCGGCTGCGGGATAAAGCCGGTTGT
>NW_015167585.1:26249-44918 GCF_001447785.1 Gekko japonicus | reverse complement strand
GGTTGTTCTGGAGCCCTCCTTCCTGAGCGGAGACGAAAATCTGTGAGCCGGAGGCTAAAAAAAAAAAATGGCTCACGCTGACTCAGCTTAGAGGGAACACTGCGGTCCAGACCCCAGAGAGATCCGTCCCCCTGGAGACAGTGGATGCTCTGAAGGGCGGACTCTGGCATTGTATCCCGCTGAGGTCCTTGGCTTCCCCAGGCTCCACCCTCCCCCCCAAAAAAAATCTTCAGGCGTTTCCCAGCCTGGATCTGGAAACCCTTACCCCCCCCATCCCCCATCAGTGGCCAGGGGGGACCTGGCACCCGATGCTCCCTCTCAGCTGTGGAGTCTTGTGGGCTCTGACATTAAAGTTGCAAGTGAGCAATTTGGCTGCTGCATAAATTAGTTCAGTCTGGAGCCATCCTTCCTGAGCTAAAACAAAAAGGAGTGAGCTGGAAGCTAGAAAACTGTGAGTTAGCTCACACTAACTCAGCTCAGCGGGAACACTGCTGGCAACCCAACAACCCTGTGGGGGAGGCAGGGATGGCAGCGTGTGACTGGCCCAAGGTCACCAGGGAACTTCCATGAAAAGAATGGGGATTCGAACCTGGGTCGCCCAGTTCCCAGTGCAGCACCATAACCACTACACCAAAAGAAAGAGAGATCTGGGGTTAATTTTTTTTTAATCGCTAAGGTTGGGGTAAACAGTCTAAAACCCTTCCGGATGTCTGAAGCTCTTTGCAAGTGGTGGGGGGAGGGTGCTGACTTAAAGCCCCTTGAATTAGATTTTTAGGGGATAACCCCCACTAAGAATTGCTGTGTTGATGCTTCCAGACATGAGGATAGGCGAGAGCTGGGTTCAAGTCTCTCTCCCCCCCCCCTTTAGCTGTGGGTGAATTTGGGCTAGTCATCCTCTCTTAACAGTTGAAACAGTTAGCCGAGAGCCACCTACACCTGTGCTCTCGCTTCTTCAGATACAGCTAGAAAAAGAAATGAGCAGTGACTGAAAAAAGCTCCTACCCTGCTACAAATGTTGTTAGTCTTTAAGGTGCTACTGGTCTCTTGCTCTTTTTTCCTGCTACAGACAGGTTAATGCAGGCACCCATCTTGATCTATCTGAAGAAGTGAGCACTGACTCATGAAAGCCCCTACCCTGCCACAAATGTTAGTCTTTAAGGTGGTCCTGGACATTTGCTCTTTTCTACAGCTACAGAAAGACTAATGGGTACCCATCTTAACCAGATTAGAGACTGGGAAAGCCTAGGTGCAAGTTTCTCAGAAAGGAAAATGAGTGGCAAATACTCAGGGAATCCTGAAGGGGTAGGTTCAGATGAGGATAGAGGTGGTGAGAAGGGGAAAAGGAAAATAAGGCAAGTGAGGGGAAAGGAACTGATTTAGTTTTACTTATTTTAAACCTGTATTAACTGCTTTTCTTCCATGCAGAACTTGAGGTGGTTTACAATTTAAATAAAACATTATTTAAATAAATTTTAAAAGCAACAGTTATAAACACACAATGAAAAGTCAACAGTTTAAACATTCCGATCACGACTGCCAATAAAAACTGTTAATCAGTCAATTGCAGTCCTAAATAAATCTGTCTTCAGCTGAAAGAAATCCAGATAGGTGTGGTAGGGAGAAAAGGAGGGTTGTATTTGTCCATCTGTAGTTGTCAGTGGCATTTCATCTGAATGGAGGGAGGTGTCCGGTTGGGTGCCACAGGGCTCGGTTCTGGGCCCAGTACTTCTCAGTATTTTTATAAATGATCTGGATGAGGTTTGGAGGGGTACTCATTAAATTTGGAGATGACACCAAATTGGGAAGAGCAGCACCAGAAGATATAGAATTCAACGAGATCTGAACACTGGGAAAATGGGTGGATGCGAACAAGATGCAATTTAATAAGTATAAGTGCCCAGTTCTACATCTGGGTAACAAAAATGAGGAGCATGCATACTGGTGGAGGATACACTTCTGAGTAGCAGTGTGTGTGAACAAGATCTTGGGGTACAGGTGGACTGTAGGTTAAATATGAGCAGCCAGTGTGATACAGCAACAAAAAAGGCAAATGCAGTCTTGGGGTGTATCAACAGAGGCATAACATCCAAATCGCAAGATGTCCTAGTCCTGCTTGTGCATTGCTTTGGTCAGGCCACACCTGGAGTGTGCTGATCTGGAGGCCTTACTTCAAAAAGGATGTGGACAGAATGGAGGGGGTGCAGAGGAGAGCGATGAGAATGATCAGAGGCCTGGAGACCAAGCCCCATGAGGAAAGGCTGAGGGACTTGAGAATGTTGAGTCTGGAGAAGAGGAGGTTGAGGGGGACATAATTGCTCTCTTGAAGTGTTTGAAGGGCTGTCACTTCGAGGAGGAGGGCAGGGAGCTGTTCCTGTTGGCAGCAGAGGATAGGACTCGTAATCATGGGTTTAAATTAAGGGTGGGAAGGTACTGGCAGGATATCAGGAAAAGTTTTTTACAGTCAGAGTTCTGCAATAGTGGAATCAGCTGCCTAGGGAGGTGGTGAGCTCCACCTCACTGGCAGTCTTTAAGTAGCGGCTGGACAAACCCTTGTCAGGGATGCTGTAGGCTGATCCTGCATTGAGCAGGGGGTTGGACTAGATGGCCTGTATGGCCCCTTCCAACTCTGTGATTCTAAGGAAGATGTAGAAAAGTAGCAAGAGTCCAGTAGTATCTTAGAGGCTGTCAGCCTCCTGCTCCAACAGTGCATACAAAGAGGCACCAATTTGTGGCAGGGGAGGAGCTTTCATGAAGCACTGCTCACTTCTTCAGATGTCTGAAGAAATGAGCAGTGACTCATGAAAGCTCCTCCCCTGCCACAAATTGTGTTAGTCTTTAAGGTTCTGTTGGTCTCTTGTTCTTTTCTGTTGCTACAGACAGACTAACACGGCTACCCATCTTGAGGGAAGAAGGTCCTTTTTTTTTTTTTGCCCATCCCATCTTCTCAGTAGATCTGAGGGAGAGAATGTGGGATCCCTTTTGTTGATCTTGACGTTTAGGGAGAGAGAAAAGTCAGCACCATTTTATACCAGGTAGTCTAGACTGCATTCATTCTTTGTCCCAAGATGAAAAAATCGCAGGGCTCTCCTTCAGCAGAGCTTAAAAGGTATCCCTAGTGTATCCCAGAGCTTTGAAGCTGGCACTGGAAAAAACTGAATTACAGGTTTAATCCTGTATAGATGGCCTGTATGGCCCCTTCCAACTCTGTGCTTCTATGATTCTATGAAATAAAGTTCTTGTTTCTATTCTGGACGGTTAAAAAGTTCTGGAAGATTGACCAGATAAGTCACTTTGGAAAGGGAGTTTTGCCTTTACTACAGAAGTGTAAAAAGAAGGAATAATAATCAGATTTCACAGCAATTTTGAAACGGAGATAAGGTTTTATATTCTGCTTTTCAGCATCATTTGCTATAAGTAATGTGCTAGGGTAGTGGCTTTCAGGCTTGCCTTTTCTGCATTATTACATCTTGGAAACACCATCATGTTTGTTGAAATACCCTGTGTGTTGCAGAAGACTCTGGGACATGTTCTAGGGCACATGCTTGGTTTACGCGGTCGCTATTAGGTTTTCTTGCTGCTGAACAGCATGAATTGAGTGCGGCTTAGAATTCACCAATCACTTCTCTGCTGTAACATTGCAGAAGCAGAGCAGGAATTATGCACATTGATCAAGCTGTATTTCAAGGAAGGTCATGTGCCTTTACCAGTCTTCTGTCTCAGCAAGATTATTATCTTTGTCTGGTGGGTTTTGTCCTTCCTTCAAAGTAACTAGTCAATGAGAAGGGAAATCCCGTTGGCTGCTTCCCCCCAACATGTGCTGCTGCTTCCTTCCCTCACCAATATGTCTACCCTTCTCAGCTGCCAGTTTCCCTCCCAAACCTTCATCGCTCAGGCCTTGTAGCCCCCCCTCCCCTCTTGCCTACTACAGCCAGCTGCAGGTGGAGGCCATGCAATATGTTGTAACTTGCATCATTTTAGGTTGCTACAGCGGTCCATAGTGCCACCCAGGTGTCTTTTCTCCTGCATTGCCTGTCTGCACATGTACAGACATCACTTTTTACTTTCTAATGATTTTAAATTTCTCTCCCTTTTTATGTTTTCATATTTTTCGGCAAATCCAGGTTACCAGGAACATACTCAAGCCCTGATTGCTCCCTCCCTCCCAAAAAAAATGGATTTTTAGATCTGCATGTTGGGGCTATTAGATATTAAATTTGGGTAAATCATGTATTGGATATTATCTCAGTTACCCTTACAATAAATTTCTAAGGTAGCTGGAAGTATCTTGTGTTACCTGTGCAGTCGTGGGGATCAATTGATGACATGTATAAGGCTACCCAATGAATTCATAGCTGGGGTAAGACTTAAGCTGGCTGAAGCTCAGATAGCAAGTCCAGGAAAGACCTCATTGCCTGAGGTCTTTGTGAACAACTGCTGGTCATACTTGGCTAGATATAGCAATCGTTTGGATGGCATAATATGGTCTTAATATATTTGTAGACAGTGATGGCTATCAAGAAATGATGCTGAAATAGCCTCAGTCTGCAGAAGTATATTAACCAAGTTTTCTGGAAATTTTCTAACCTTCCCCTTCAGACGCTTCATTTTCCCCTTGTCTGCTGGCCAGTGACCCCCAGCTTTGAGCGTGTCCACAAGTAGTCCAGTATACTCTCAGTGCATCTTATGACCTTCACTCTGTCAGCAAGCTGCCAAAGAACTCTGTGTAACCTTTGTACACCCCATCTCTGCCCTCCCTGGTTCTTCTCAGACCCCACTGTGCATGTATGCTACCAGCAGCCTGCAATCTGCATTCCTTTCTGTATATGCTAGTACTGCTTTGAAACATAGTTATCTACAAGGTTAACAGGTGTGGAGTTGGAGTTGTGTCTGTGCGTATATTATAATGAGCTAGGTCATGAGAAGCTAGTAATTGTTTATCTTTAGAGCCGTTTCAATTCTCAGGCTTTAGGCGCGAGCTTTGGAAACACCTGTGAAAGCAGGAACCATGATTATTGGTTATTGCATTGTATGAATCCATTTATTATCTTGTGCCCTGCATTTCCTGGCCATTCCAAACAATCCCTGTGTTCCAGTTTCTTCATTGCTTGAATAAACACTACTTTGCTACAAAGGTGTGTTTAGCTGAATGCGTGGAGGATCGGACACACTCTTCAACACTCGACATTCAGAAGCAATCTTTGCTTGCAACTGATGTGACAGAACAGGCAGTGTATCTGTCTTATTTAATTTATGTTTGTGTAGGCAGGGTAAGGGTATTTCAGTTGGGTCATAGAATACAAGGATTAACCTTAATGTTAAAGCATGGCTATCACCAGTCATCGAGGGAAAGCAACCAGTTTTTACTTTTCTAAAACTTCTTTGTTGGGAAGCAGAGGGGGTTGGGACTATCACCACCAGTATACCTCTTGGAGTTCCAGGGTGTCAACCTCTCAGGACAACAACTGCAAATCCTAAAATGCCTCCCTGCGTGTTTCACTAAACTTCTCTCCATGCATCAGTGATTTCAGTTTAGATAGCCTCTGCTTCAGTTCAGCTGTTTTTTTCCTTTTAAAAAGTCTAACAATAGTTTTGAGCTGTTTGTTCCTGTTACAAGGGTAGGCCTCATACCACACTTTCCTGGGTCTCTCATCCATTATGTAGGCAGTGAATACTTCCTTTTTGAAATGCAGAGAAGAGCCTGACTTTACTCCTTTTAGGAAGTATCATACAATGTATGTAGCAGGAGAAAAGAGCAAGAGTCCAGGAGCACCTTAAAGACTAACACAATTTGTGGCAGGGTAGGAGCTTTCGTGAGGCACTACTCACTTTTTCAGATATCTGAAGAAGTGAGCAGTGACTCACAAAAGTGATAACTGTTCTTGTAGAAATATTCACAATTGTGTCTTCCTAACAGGCCATTGAGGAAGAAGGGGGAAATCCTGATGAAATTCCAGCCTCTACCGAGATTACCAACAAGAGGACACCCAAAAGAACCGTAAAAGGTACAGAGAAAAGCATGTCTATCTTGCCATCATGTTGAATCTGTTTTGAAGTTATACAAAATCTCTTCTCTCCAGAGCTGTCCTCTAATATAGATGTAGGTGCATGTTTCAAGCTATCGCCAGATCTTAATACAGTAGCTTTGCAGAACAGTCTGTACTGAGGTTTTTAATTAAGAAAGCAAAGATGCGTTGTGTTTGTGCTTTCATATAAACGTTGAAACTTCCAAGCTGGGAAGAGGGCAATGGTTTTATTTATTTACTAGAAATAATGCCCGTTGCAGAAATAAATACAACGGGATCTAGAAAGAGGCTCTGGGAGAGTGCTCTGGCTTTGGGCAAACAGTGTCAGTTTCCTGTGGCGACCTCAGCAGGGTTTAATGACAGAGTCCACTGTTTTCTCCAGAGGGACTGATCTCTGCTACCTGAAGAGCATTTGTATGTTTGAGTTATCTGTAGCCCTCACCTGGAGAGTGGTAACCATTGTTACCCATTCTCCTCTCCCCTATGAGGTATGTTAGGCAACTGAAAATTCCAACTGCCTTGCGGGGGGGGGGAGTTTGAGGTGTGGAATGGACTGAAGTCCAATCAGCTTCCATATGCAAAAGACCAGGTTGTCGCAGCAGTTGTGGTGTGGGCGGGACCCGGGCTTTGCCTTCTGATTGGTGGCGATATATGCTGAGGAGCAGTGCCATCAGCCATACACTAAGGGAGTGCATTTTAGAATTAGAACTTTGGCACCCACTATTCAATTATATATAAGGAGAGATTTTTCAGATATTCTTTTTGCCCCGCCCTCCGAGCCGGAGCTGACTCAGGGCGGCTTACAAAAAAGCAGATAGTTACATTAAAAACATAATTATAATTAAAGCAAATTATAAAATCATAGTAAAGTGCTAGTAGTTGTTGGTGTTCATATGATGGTAGCAGCCAGTAGCCAGTATACAAAGTTCTAGCTTGGAGTCTGCTCTGTAGTTCTCATTTAGCCAGTGGGAAGGTTTTCAAACACTTCTAAAGATGTAGCTAAATCGGTTTCATTACTGAAGGATCGTTCAGCTCAGATTTTATACTTTATATTAGGATTGAACAACTTTTGTATTCTCCAGGATCACTAGGTTCTCCAAACAGGAATCTAGGAACTGATTTGGCCACATAAACTAACCCTGTAATGAACAGTGGCCCCAGTCACACGGGCCGGATATTGCCGGGTGGGGGGGCTAATTGCCCCGGAGGAAACTAACGCACGGCCGCCCGAGCACACGTCCCGGTCGAGGTCCCGCGGTTAGGGGGGAGATGCCAACCAGATGGGTATCCTGCAGCGCGGCACAGAAGCTAGCAATCGCTCTTTGTGTGCATGTGCTGTTGGGCACTGTTGCGCAACCTGCGGAGACTTGGGAGACAAAAAAACCCCTTGTGCGCGACGAACAGCAGCGGGCGCCGGATGCCACGTAAGTCCACTGGAAACGCGATCAGAGACCCGCCCTTGCCCCGCATCTTCGGCGGGAAGCCTCGGGTTAGCCACGGGAGCTCTACGCTTCCCAGATGTTGCGGTGTGATCGCGCCCGGAAAATCCGCCTACCATCCGTATCGTCCGCGCAGCAAATACTCCGTGTGACCGCAGCCAGTATTATCTTTCTGGTTCTCAGTGTAATAACTCATCATGAGCAATAAGGGTTTCATTGTTACAGAGCTGAAATTTATAGCATTACATATATGCGTTTGCTTTTTGTTTACTTATTTTGTTCGCATTCTGCTTTTTTTTTTAAACTGAAACACAAGGAAACATAGAGTTCCCAGATGGTGTCTAGAGTAGTCCTAGGCCCGCTTAACTTCAGGAAGGCTGTTGGGTTGTGTCTTTAGACAGTGCTATTACATACATAGCCCTGACCCAGATAACCCAGGCTAGGCTTATCTCATCAGATCTCAGAAGCTAAGTAAGGTCAGCCCTGGTTAGTATTTGGATGGGAGACCACCAAAGAAGGCCAGGGTTGCTACGCAGAGGCAAGACATGGTACACCATCTCTGCATGTATCTTGTCTGGAAAAGCCCTGAGGGGTCTCGTAAAAAGAAGAGATTGGATTTATACCCTGCCCTTCACTACCCGAAGGAGAACAATCCCCTTCCCCTCCCCACGACAGACACCCTGTGAGGTAGGTTGGGCTGAGAGAGCTCTGAAAGGACTTGTAATTGACCCAAGGTCACACCAGCAGCTGCACGTAGAGGAGTGGGGAATCAAACCCAGTTCTCCCAGATTAGAGTCCTACGCTCTTAACCACTACATCAAACTGGTGTTGGCTGAGACTTGATAACACTTTCCACTACCATTATGTACATATGTATATACGTGTTAATGTACAAAATCCCCCCCCCCCCAAAAAAACTGTAAGTTTGAGTGGAATCTTTGTATTGCACTTTTCCTTATTTTCCATAAAAGTAAAAATGGAAGGCAGATTCCTTACTGGGTGATTCCATATTTGCTGGGTCCCCCAGGGGGTCAGAGTAGTGCTTTGGACCCCATAACCAGTATAGCTGTAGTATATTCTTAAACAGGGGTGAAAAATCTGAAGCAAGCAGCAAGCTACATGGTGATTCCTCTAGTCCTGAGCCTCTGTGTTGGTTTTTAGGACGTAAACCAGAAGAAGAAGATGGTGAAGATAATGGATTGGAGGAGAACTCGAGAGATGGGCAGGTATGCAGGGAAGGGGAAGTGTGAATTAGTGTTTGTTAACAGACTTGTTTAGAAGCACACCGCTAATAGTCTGTTCTTTTTGTGCCCATCCTTCTCCACTTACAGGAGGATACTGAAGCAAGTTCAGATAACTTGCAGGATATTTACATGATGGACATCAGCGTGTTAGATGAAGCTGAAACAGATAATTCCAGTGCCATCGACTGCAAGGATGATTACATCACTGAAAATGTTCTTGACTCTGATGAGAAAGATAATACTGATGCAGAACTGAAGGAACTTCCTGATCAGTTGATGGATAACGAGGTCTGTAACGGATGACGTCCTTCTGTACGCTTTTATTTCCTATATGCCAGAAACTCGCATGGTTGGTTGGTTCAGATCATTATGTGAAATTTAGCTCCTGTCCTTCTACGCTCTCCACCCTGGTCACAACTCTCCTTAGAGTTGCCCAACCCAGTGTATCCTGTATCTTTACTCTCTTCCTCCTCCTTAGCTGTCAGTACTACGCACACGCTCCAGTCCATGAGCATCAACGTTCTATTGCTGACGCTTTAAACTTGAGCAGTTAGAATATCCGTGACTTTGAGATAGTTGGCTAGCGGCAGTCAAATTTCTGTGTGTATGGTTGATTTGAGATCTGACTTGTGTTACTTCTGAGCATTTATAGTCATGTGCTCCAGAATGTATGCAAATTTATGCATGTCAATTTCCTTTTTTTTCCCTCCTGAGAAAAATTAATAAGTTTCAGCAAGGAATAAGTATTTTGTTTTCATTCTTTCAGGAGAATGGCGAGGAACTTGATAAAGTGCTGGATGCTGCTTCTCCTAATGTAGCTGCCGTGAAGGTAATAGCCAGATGCAGCCTCACGGGCCCAAAGCATATTCTGATACCTCAGTCATCACTTTGTTTTTAACAGGGGCCATATTTTTAACACTGACTCTCAGAGGCAAAGAACTCAACTCCCTCTCTCTCAGGGTGAAGTTTGACTTCTTTTAGGCACTTCAGTTGCTCACTCTCATTTACCCACAGGCAGCCAGTGTGCATTAGAATGGGAGCACTGTGCTGAAGCTTTCCTTGCTGTTCATGCTACAGGAGAAGGATAGCTTTAAAGCTGTGTTTCAGCTTTGAGGAAGGCATCTGAAGCGCACAACTGTTTGTGCTTGGTTTGGAGTGAGGGGCTCTTTTGGCCGCTGTAGAGGCTTGGGAGTCTGGATTTGGCCTCAGGCTACCAGGCCTCCAATGGATGGTGCAGTAGGCCCTAGCTGTCATTGCACCATAAAATCTCTTAATTATCTACACACCAGTAACTCATCCAAAACCTGTGGCAGTTGTGCAGATGTCATCTGATCTGTGTGTGTGTCTGTTGAGATTTTGTCTCAAAGGGACAGGCAGCTGTGGTGTAATTTTGTAAAGCAGCCTGGCTCATAAGCTGTTGGTGCTGTTGTGAGATACGCAGGTCTGTGATTGCAGCCTCCGTTTCTGTAATCAGATTTGTCACAGCCAAAGGAATTTTCACTCTGTTGAAAAGCATTCCTCCTCTCCCTGTTTTGGACCGAGTACAGCTTGATCCTGCAATTTGCCCAGGATTTTTCCTCTGTCTCATAACTTATTCTGCAGAGGCAAGCCATGAGATGAGGGCAAAAAAGCCATACAGGGCACTGAAGCCCTGCTGCCAGGAACTAAGAACATAAGAGAAGCCAGTGTTGGATCAGGCCAGTGGCCCATCCAGTTCAGCACTCTATCACAATGTGGCCAAAAGTACCAGGTGCCATCAGGAGGTCCACCAGTGGGGTCAGGTCACTAGAAGCCCTCCCACTGTTGCCCCAAGCACCAAGAATACAGAGCATCACTTGCCCCAGACCGAGAGTTCCTATCTATACCTTGTGGCTAATAGCCACTGATGGACCTCTGCTCCTTATGTTTGTCCAACTCCGTCTTGAAGCGGTTCATGCTTGTAGCCACCGCCACCTCCTGTGGCAGTGAATTCTATGTGTTAATCACTCGGTGAAGAAGGACTTCCTTTTATCCGTTCTAACCCATCTGCTCAGCAATTCTATTCAGTGCCCACGAGTTCTTGTATTGCTCTTGTACTGCTCTGCAGAGATTCTTCCAGGCACCGCCCTCGGACTTTCAGACATGTCTTCGTCATCATCAGAGCTAACCACGTGTTCCTATGGATGATGATAACATTTCTGATAAAACCATATAAAGGACTGGGGAAATCCTAAACTAGCTTCTAAACTTTTGATGGGAGAGGGCTTTGGCTCAGTGGTCGAGCTCATGCTTGGCATGTGGAAAATTCCACATTCAGTCCCTGGCATCTATAGTTTAAAAGTTCTCGTTAGAAAGATTGGAAAGACCTGAGAGTGCCAGTTAGAGTGGAAAATGTTGAGCTGAGTGGCACTGCAGTCTGATTGGCACAAGGAAGCATCATATGTCAGTGTTTATGATTTTGGCATCTAGGAATTTAAATGTTTTTCTAGTTCTGATAACCTTTGGGGGGAGTTGTATTCATCATTTAAGGAGTGTTTTCCCCCCTTCCATTTTTATTGTAGGATTCGGAAGAACATCATACAGAGCCAGGTACTGTTATATATGTTGCCTTTCCAGTAATTCTTCTGATTTTAAAAATGTGTGGGAAAGGTACAGATCTTAAACCTTTTGTTTTACTGTACAGTAGATTATCCAGATCATTGCAAAGGTCTGCAAAGGTTGGAAGCCCAGCCACGTCCCTAGATCTGGCAAACGCCTACCATTTAAGAGTTGTTTTTCTAGACACGAAGCATTTGAAACAAGGCCTGTGCTTAGCTTCACAGATGCACTAGAAATGTAATGTCAGAGCTTGAAGGCAAAAGATTTATGCTCGTAGACCAGACTGTGGTGTACAATTCCTTGGTTTGTGATACAAGTAGAATAGTGGAGGCAGTTTAAAAGTTGTCTTAGGGCAATGCCAAGTTTTAAGTCAGTAACGGGATATAACAGAAGAAGGAAGACAAGAGGTTCCAAATGGAAATCCCATAAAGATACTATTTACTTTCTTCGACTTTGACACATTCATCCACCGGCAGAAGATGTTTGAGCTGTCGTATTGGAGTGCCCTGCTTTTAAAAAAAGAGAGAGAAATTCAGTTTGAAATGGAATTTTGAGTTCATTGAATCATTCCGTTTAAGCCTCTTGAAACCTGGGAAGCTAAATTTGGGAAGAACTAGAACAGACGAACCTCTTGAAGACTTGTCAAGAACGAGCCTGAAGGTTTTTCATTAAACTAATAAGGTCACGTTCTTCGTACCTTTTGGTCTTTAATAAGCCATGTTAAGTTAGCTTTTAGGCGTTTGAATGTGATGTACGCAAGGGTTTTCCGATCTCTGTGTAGCATTAGACTGGCAGCCATGCCCGTTCCGCACTTGTCTTTGCTGTGTTTCCCTGGTGATTAAACCTTGTGCCATTCTATTCCTGTTAAATCCATAGAAAATGAGAAAATGCTCGACATTTTGGGTGACACTTGTAAATCTGAGCCCTTTAAAGAAGACACTTCCGAAGCGGAGCAGGCACAGGAAGCGAAAAGCCCGTTGGCGGGCAAAAAGGCAGCGGAGGAAGAGGAAGACGCACTTGCCACCGCCGCCCCTCTGTCGGAAGAAGACCTTTTAGATACGAAGAGCCCCTCCGCCCCAGCTGCGGGCGGGAAGCAGGAGGAGGAGGCAGAGGCAAAGCACTTAGTGGTAGCGGCAGGGGAGCCGAGCGAGCAGACAGGCGAGGAAGCCCAGCCGGACTCGGACTCTGTAGCAGTAGAGAGCAGGAGTGGTGGTGGTGGTGGAGGAGGAGGAGATGATGATGAGGGTAGCAAAACAGCAGCCCAGAGTCTGGAAGCCAGTAGTGAGGCCAGTGCGGCCAGCCAAGAGGCCGCGAAGACGGAAGAGAAAGCTCAGTGTGAGGAAGACTCCTCCTCTGCCACTAGAGAGGCCTCTGCCCCAGAGGGTGGTGATCAGAACACGAGGTTTGTTTTTTCTGCGTTTTAGACCAGATGCTGTCTTTTTTTCCCCCTTTTAAAAAATATCTCTTTGGTCTCTCAGAGTGAGGCCAATGTTTACTTCCCATTGGCCTGCAAGACTGATGAAATTGTTGCATTATACTAAAAAAAAAAAAGCCATCTTTTTTTTCCTTGTGCATATTTTAAACAGAACAGTTTGATTTCTTTTCTGCAACCATCAGAGGTTGTTTTTCCTTAAATCCTTACTTTTAATTGTCTGCAAGATGCCTGTAAGGTTGCCGTCCTGTGCTTGTTGGATATCTCCATAAGATGTTTTTTATTGTTGTTGGCTTTTTGTTTTTGTTTTTTTTACTTTTTAAACATCTAAATTCTGGTAGGTATTGAATTCTTGCAATTTTGTATGTCAGTTGTCTTTTCTTTCCTTATTGGTTTTTCCTTTTTTTTCTTTCTGTCCTTAGTTTGGAGGAGAACAAAGACACAAAGCTGGCTCCAAAAGAAGAGAAAGGTACGTATATTCTTTTAAAATGTTCGTGTTTGTGGTGGTTTTTATTGGCTGTTCTGTGGTGTGTTAATGTTTTCTTTTTATAGATTGAAAGCTGCCTTGGTCATTTGTTGTTGTTGTTGTTTTGTTTCATTTTGCCTGAGAGCTGTGGGATAGAAATCATTGTTGAACAACCTCTTCCTCAGCTGAAGCCTTGGGTTATATTCTCCCACTCCAGCTAACAGCAGCATCTTCCTTGGTTGGAAGAGAAGGGTCTTGGGCTGGAAGAGCATAAGTACATAAGAGAAGCCATGTTGGATCAGGCCAATGGCCCATCCAGTCCAATACTCTTGTGTCACACAATGGCCAAAACCCAGGTGCCATCAGGAGGTCCACCAGTGGGGCCAGACCCCCAGAAGCCCTCCCACTGTTGCTCTCCCCCCCCCCCAGCAAGGTGAAGCTGTTAGCTGAGCAGAGTGCTAGGATATGGCACCATGTTTGATCCACAGCCCTGGAACCCCTAGTTGTGGTCCAGAAACCAAACAACTTCCCCTTCCAATCACGTGTCCAGGCTTTATCATCCTGTCAGCCCTCTTCAAAGATTATATTTTAGGCAGTCAACAGAGGCCTGTTTTCAGCTTCCAAAGCTCGTCCTGTAACCAGAGTGCAGCCTATGGCCAGATTTCAAAGGAACTGTCATAACAAACACTGGAATATGTCATAGCTGCCACTGTGTCCTACACGATACCCACATCACTGTACCGTTCAGCAGTGTGGTGGTATGGTTAGAGTGTCGGACTAGGACCTGGGAGACTCCGGGTTCAAATCCCCACTCTTCTGTGGAAGCTTGAGCCAGTCAAACACTCTCAGCCTAACCTAGATCTCAGGGTTTATTGCAAGGATAAAATGGAGGTGAGGAGGAAGAGGTAAGCTGCTTTGGGTCCCCCGTTGGGGAGAAAGGCAGCGGGTAAATGCAGTAAAAAGAACACAGCAGTGGCCAGGAGAGTCAGTTTCAGCAGTCCCCAGCTCGGTTGGTAGTGTCACCAGAAGGAGCATATCCAGCAAGTCTCCGAATGCCATGTGGCTGGGATTTGCCGAGTTTGGGCATAGGAACTGCATTGTTATGGATTGAACCCAGTGACAGGCATGAATGTGTAAAGCTGCCTCGGACTACAGGTCCATCTAGCTCAGAAGAGTCTGCTTGGACTGCGATCAGCTCTCTGCGGGCCCTGGAATAGAGAAATGTCTCCCAGTCCTGCAGTCGAAGATCCTTTAACAGGAACTGCCAGAGACTGGACCTAAGACCTTCTGCATGCAGAGCAGGTTCTCACCCACGGCCTCTTAATCAGATTTCAGACATTTGCTGTGATGTAAATAGCTTCCTCGGGCAAACTGTCTAGGGCATCTCCCTTTCCCGTGGGGCTGGCTTCTTCAGCAATGAGTGTGGCCGTGTCACAACACAGTTTGATGCATTTGCCTTCTGTTTCCCACCAGGTCCCAGTGCTGCCGCTTCTGGCCGGAACTTCTGGGTGAGCGGCCTTGCTTCCACCACCCGAGCGACTGACTTGAAGAACCTCTTTAGCAAATACGGAAAAGTAAGTCTTGTTGATGGCTGAGCCCTTGCAAGACCAGACAGTTGGATACAAACGATTATGCATTTTATGTGGGGCTGCTCTTGAAGCGACGGCTGGCATAAAACACAGAACTTGTTGGTTAAGCATTGTCTTAAAGAATCAGCTGAGTATGTTCAGTCAGCTGTCCTAGGTACCAACTTGCTTCAAATTCTACTAGGCCTTGGACTGTCACTCTTCCTGAGTCCCTTGGCATCAATTAAGGTCAAGCAGTGTACCTTGCTCCCCCCCAAAGGCCAGACTGGTGAAGTGTCAGCAGGGGCCAGAAATAAAGCTTCCTTTGCAGCCACACCCCCATGCCCTATACTTGGCTTCTAGATGATGTAAAGAGGGCTAATGTACTGTGGAAGAGTTGGAGATGATGTAAAATACCCCACCCACCCCCTTTAAATTAGGTTTTGATAGTCACTTGGACATCTGGAGACCCTCTGATTTATGCAGAAGTTGGTGTTGGTGTTTTTGTGTGTGATATTTATAATGGATCTTAAATGCATTTATGGAGTATTATAATTTTGCATGACAATTACTGGTTGCCACTGTAAGCCACAAGTGTTACAGATTAATGGTATAGAAATTGCCACCTTGGAAAAGTTGCGACATTGAGAACTGAGCTGTGCAGCAGCGCTCACTTTCCTTCCATGTTTAATGCACTTGCTTCCTTTTCTCAAGGTGGTGGGCGCAAAAGTGGTCACCAATGCTCGCAGTCCAGGCGCTCGGTGTTACGGTTTTGTGACTATGTCCACAGCAGAAGAAACCACAAAATGCATTGCGCATTGCCACAAAACGGAATTACATGGGAAAATAATATCTGTTGAACGAGTGAGTGATTGTCCTTTTTTTTTCCCCCGTCATTTTTTAAAAACCCGTTGTTCGCCCTCTCTCTTCTCCAGGCCCCCAAATATCCTAAGATTTTACTTCAAGGATTTCTAACAATAATAATGAATTTCAGGCCAAAAATGAACCTGTTGCTAAGAAGCCCTTGGAGAAAAAGGAAAATGAGGTGAAAAGTGATGCATCGGCCAGTGACAGGTAATACTCTTCAAATTATTCCCCCCCCCCCTTTTTTTTGGGGGGGGGGGTTTAATGCTTTATCTGCCTAGAGGAACATAGGCCCAGCAGTATTTGAAGCTTGTGCACCACCTCTTTCCAGAATTTCTGGAAGTAGTTAATGAAGTATATTGGAACAAGGAGGAACTGTCTGGTATAAAATTAAAAACAGGCTCCTACTTCCTTTACCCCAAAGTCTAGACAAATCCCAATTGAAAAAGCTCTTTGCAGCACTTCTCGAAAAAAGGAGCAGATCTGATTTGACAGTACAATGAAGCTGCCCCACCGAAGTTTGTGTGCCTCGCTTTCCCTCCCTCCATTCTGAACTTGGCAATATTGCAGGTCTCCCGGCACCAAAAAGAGTGAGAAGGGAGACCAGAAAGAAGATGCCAAAAAAACTGAAGAGAAGGATGAGAAGGGGAAAGAAGAAGTGAAAGCTGGATCAGCAGACCAGTCTAAAACCCCCAAATCAGGTATTCTACTAGGCTCTGTCACTGAGAAGAAGGCTAAATGGATGGCAGCTGCGTGGGGGGGGGGGGATCTGGCAGCTCTCCGGTATTCTGTAGGTTAAGGATGTAGTCTGGGAAGCCCTCAGGTCAAATCTTGGCTCTGCCAAACAAATTCATTTGTTGTTGGAAGCCACTCATTGTTCCTACATTTTCATTACAGTACAGCAATGCCCAGTACTGTCAACTGTAACTGGCAGTAGTTCTCCAAGATCTTGAGTGGAGAGAAATCTTCCCCACCCTGCTACCGGGCATCCTTCGACGTTGAAGTGCCTGGGCCTGAATCTGCATGCTCTGCTCTTGAGCTGCTCCCCCGGCCCAACCTTTAAATAATACTTGCCTGCATTGCAGACTGAGTGCTCTAGATTTTCAGAGCAGTGCTTATCTTGCAATGTGTTTATCAAACTGGTTAGATGTAACCAAGTCAGAGTTGGTTCCAACACAGCCATCAGCTTGGATAGATCATATCGTATATGTTACACTCTCTTCTGGTGGTAGTAAAATCCATTCATTGGTAAACTGTTTGGTAGCCTGCGTGACTGTTTTGGTGGCTGCTTGTAAGTATCACTGGAGTACAAAAAACTTGGGCTTACCTGAGGCAGATGCTTTTAACATCTGCCTTTTCAAGTGGCACTAGTTTCTGCCAGTGGTTGGTTGGTTTGTTTTTTATGTTTTTTATTTTTCATAACACACAAACAAACATACAAACACAAATGGGGGCATTTCATTCAATGCGCAAATTACATCTGTTACCAGTTCACCTGCCTATTTGTTATAGCTTGTATACTTCACCTTGTATTATTGAAATAGTAGTTAGAATTCTGCATATCTTAACAGCTTAATACTTTATATGTCCTCAGCAAGTTTTAATACTTCATAATTTATTTATATTGTTCCTCATACCATTCGTAGAATCTTGACCAGGTATTTCAAATGTAGTTTCCGGTTGACCTTTCAAAATTAGAGTCAGTTTATGTTTCTGCCAGTGTTAACATGGGAATGAAGTACTTTTGCCTTCAAGAAGTGTAGCAGGCCTGACCTGGATAGTCCAGGCAAGACTGATCTCGTCAGAGCTCGTAAGCTAAGCAAGGTCAACTGTGGTTAGTACTTGGATGGCAGACTTCCTTGGAATACCATGTTGGGAGGACAGAGGCAGGCTTTATTTTGCCACCTCTCTGAATATCCTCCAGGCCCCCAGTAGGGGTCTAGTCAACAGAGGTCAACATGACTTCCAGGTGCAGGCACACAATACCAAAAAAAAAAAAATGTAGCAGGAATTGTTGTGTAACTGGGGAGTGATCAGTACCCACAAGTTGGCTGCGCCCGAACTTAAGTGGGTACCATCATTTTCTCTTGTTGTGGTTATTGTGTTTGTTTTTTTTAAGACTGTATTGGAACATTAGGGAAGGTAGAAATAAATGTCAGAGAAGGGAAGAAAGCGGATAAGGCTGAAGGGTCTGCCGTCGTTGTCTCGTGTTCCGTTTTGTTGTGTAAGAGCAGATGCATCCCTGTGGAAATGGTAGTAGGTACTGGGTTGTCCTTTCTGGTCCTCCTTTGCAGGACACCTTTGTGGGGTCTGGATTGCTTCCTCCTTCACCCATGCCTTTCATTCGATTAGCAGACTGCTCACCCTTCTTTGTTACAAACCAAAGTGGTTGAAACTTGCTGCCAGCTTCACTCTCTGGCTGTGCAGCATCTGGAAGAGTGCGCAGCCCGTTACCAAGCCCCACCCCACACTGTGCAATAGAAAGTAGGTGGGACACAGAAGGGAAGTGGGAAAAGATAATTCAGACTTGAGTTCCAGTGTCTGAAATACCCTTAACGTAATAGACATGCCCCTTCACTGAAGAAGTCATCCGTCTGTAGAATTCCAGGCACTAAACATCTAATGCTGGTCCCAAAGAATATTGAGTTTATGCCTGTGGAGAACTGGCTCCATTTAGCTGAGTTATGCATTAAATGTCTAATTTTTCCCTTCCCCGCTTTTGTGGAGAACTGGCTCCATTTAGCTGAGTTATGCATTAAATGTCTAATTTTTCCCCTCCCCGCTTTTGTGTAGGAAACAAAGCAACAGAAAGGACTGTGATAATGGATAAATCTAAGGGTGAACCGGTCATTAGCGTAAAGACGACAACTACATCAAAAGATAGAGTAAGTGAAATAATGATGTTCTCTTCAAGTGTTGTTTGTTTGGTGTGTGGGTGTGTGTGTGTGTTTAAACTGAACCCGTTACAAGCTATCTTCGGCAGCACAGAAAGCTTGATCCCACTGTGGATGATCAGGTAGCCAAACGCTTACCAGTAAGTTTCTTGAGCTTTCTTAGTA
>NW_015167585.1:0-26185 GCF_001447785.1 Gekko japonicus | reverse complement strand
ACTTTGGATGCCTTCACATGTTGGATTCTTGCTGCCCATGATGGAATTGTCAGATGAAGGGCAGGAGACCATTAGGTATCCCTCAAGCATGTCTGGACCCATTTCCAGCTGTGAGACACCTCCCTCCAACCTCTGTCATACAGAGTCTCCAAAAGAAAGGCAAGAGGCAGCTGTGACCCCTCCACCATTCTTGTGTCTAGCTGAGTGGAAAACCCCCTCCCCAGGAAATACTTTATGTCCGATTTTTGTGTGGGACCTTTATTCCTTTTAGCTGCTTCGTAAGCCTGTTTTTTTGCTGAAAGGAGGGATTAAAAACATATGAGAGCCAGTTTGGTGTAGTGGTTAAGTGTGCGGACTCTAATCTGGGAGAACCGGGTTTGATTCCCCACTCCTCCACTTGCACCTGCTGATGTGACCTTGGGTCAGTCACAAGCTCTGGCACAGCTGTTCCTGAAAGAGCAGTTTGTGTCAGAGTTCTCTCAGCCCCACTCACCTCACAGGGTGTCTGTCGTGGGGAGGAGAAGGGAAAGGAGTTTGTAAGCCACTCTGAGACTCCAAGTGAAGGGCGGGGTATAAATCCAATCTCCTCCTCCTCCTCCTCTTCTTATTGAAAAAGAGCAGTTTGTGGCAGAGTTCTCTCAGCCCCACCCACCTCACAGGGTGTCTGTTGTGGGGAGGGGAAGGGAAAGGACTTTGTAAGCCACTTTGAGACTCCAAGTGAAGGGCGGGGGTATAAATCCAATCTCCTCTTCTTCATATGTAGAGAGGCTGTAGCACACTGTTGCTTTAAATCTTTAGATCACAAAAAAAGATACTTCACGGGACAGTAATGGTTGAAGTTTGATCTTGGTTTAAGCGCTTTCATGTAAACTGAAAGCAGATTTACCACAAGTGAGGCTGTGGGATCCCTTGGGGAAACTGATCTGGACCATTCTGTACAGATCAGAGTGCCGGCATCAGTTTCTCATTGTGAGTGGGCAATGGGGCTACTAAGAGGAGGATTGGGATACACAATTCTGGGGGCCCAGGAAGGTATTCAGAGTGCCAGAGGAAAGTAGCAACATAGTTGTCCTCTTCAAACATCTTCTGTATGTTGGGGGGAGGCCCTGTGAAGGGTGTCTTTGTTCAGAGGCCTGTCTGGCTCTCGGCAGGCCTCCTGGGCAGTCTCTGGCTGTGGTCACACACACACACTAAATAATCCACTTTCACTGCACTTTCCAACTGGATTTTACTGTGTGAACTGGCAAAATCCAGTTGGAAAGTGGATTGAAAGTGGATTATTTAATGTGTGTGTGACCGCAGCCTCTCTGTTGTGTCCAAAAAGAATGTCACAGTCCCCATTTCCAGGTGACCCCAGGGTCCTGCTTATGTGCTGCTTAGAGCTGTTACCTCAAGCTAGAATAGTTAGAACTTCTTAGTGTTGGGCTGTATTTCACGATAAAGATTTATAAAGCAAGTCTCTCTAAATGAAAGCCAGTCTTCTTCACAGATAACATAACCAGAGATCACAAATCCAGGCTGAGCTCTTTCTCCTTTATACATGAGCTGTTCTTTTCCAAAGTGGGGTTAGGCAGGCAGATGTCCTGTAGCTATGAAATACCAAAAGGCTGCTCACTTGGTGGTGTGCAAGCTGAGGGGAATGTGTTTGGGTGGATGCACGGTTGGGTTGTATATACGTATATTTGTGTTTGTGAGATTCCCTTGAAACCCGTGCTTCAGTAATTAGCTTTTATGGCTTTGAATGTTAGAGTGTCAAGAGCCAGGATCGTAAATCGGAAAGCAGGGAAAAGAGCAAAGAGAGGCAAGGGACCGCGCCCTCTGACAAAAACAAGGAGCAGAAACGGCCGAGAGATGTAGAACACCGGTAAGCTCGTAACACCGATATAATCTGTGGTCCTTTTCAGCAAAAATGTCTAGCCACTTGCCATGCCCTAGTCCTGCTTTGTTCTTTCCGTGTTGCCCATGCTGCTTTCCTAAAGGTTTTGCCTGCTCAGTGTCTTCCCTGTTGCTTCCCTGACTCGGTCATCCTCATGGGCTGCTTGGAGAGGGAAGGAGCTGGGCCAGCCACTTCCCTGTTATCATCTGTCTCAGTTTCTCATACGGGAGGAAATCCCTGGGTTTTTGTTTTTGTCTGTGTGTCTATACATAGAAGGTATGCATATTATCGTGAGAGAAGGCACGCACAAGTGAGGGTTGGGGGATATCTATGTGGAGATCCGTGTTTTTGTTGTTTTCCAATAGCTACGGATGGCTCTTAATTGGTGAGAAGCCCAGTTCGCGGAGTCTGGATCTGTAAGGTGGGATATCATGTCCGCTTGTGGTTTCTATCTGCAGGAGTTTGCATGGCGCTTTAAAAAATGTCTGCCCAGCTGGCGGCTGTGGCATCCATTAAAGTGCTCTTCTGCGCACAGTTGGCACTCTGTGGCAGCAGCTTTTCCCTACCTGCTATAGCCCGCGAGTGCCCTTCCAGTTCTCCAGGGAAGCAGGCAACAAAGGCACGTACCTCCTCCCAGCGGAAGGTAGGACTTGACAGACTTTATATCCCACTGCAGGGAGGAAAAGCAGGGTCCCTTCTTGTTCCAAACTGAAACTGGGCACACAGCCAACATTTCCTCCCACAGCCTTTCCCCCCTCCTCTTTGCCTTCCCTGTTCTCAGCAAACAGGGGAGAGGGATTTCCCCAATGCAGCCTGCCCCCCTCCGTGGGAAACCAGAGCCATCCCTACTTGGCAGTTTGCGGATCTTGGCTGTTGGCCCCACCCCCTGTGCAGCAGGAAAGGAACGGACGGGCGCCTTCATTCTTTGCCACTCCCCGCTGAAGCTGCGTCCCAACATCTGTTCAACCCTCAGCCCGGAAAAAGAATGGCTGCAGGCCACTGTGGTGACTTACAACAGGTGACTCAGCAAGGAGGAAGAGGGCCCGTGCGTGGGAGCTTCTGCTGCGCAGTCTGCCACTCTCATCTCTTGGGTTCTTCTGTTAGATACTCGGAGATGTAGGAGGGTGATGCGTGGGTGCTGGAGTGCCCTAGCTGGATTGAGATGGGGGAATGCTCCTTCCCAGTTCTCATGTTTTGCCCTGGGTGTTTTCCCACGCAGCATTACAGCACACCACCTCCTCTGGAGCAGGGTAAGTAATCCCTCACCAGATCCCTTCTGCATCCTTTCTCCTGCTCTCCACCTCCCTGCTTGGGTTGTCCTCACTTGGAGGAGGAAGCCAAGACCAGTAAGAGCTCGAAACATGCCAGAAGATGTCCAGCTGGAGGAGAACTAATTAAAGGAGATACTCCCATTCCTGTCCAGAGCAATCCAGGTTTTTGTGCTAGGAGTTGCTGACACCGCTTTAATGTAGACTCCAACATGGGAATATTCACCAAGATGTTTCTCCGGTGCTACCCAAACAGAACTCTGTGTCTTTTCCACAGGACAAATGGAATCCAAGTTAGGCCCAGAGCACTCAGCAGTCTGATCCGAAAATCCGCAAGCTTCCTTCTGCCTTATGGACAGTCTGAAAATCTCCATTCCTCTCTGAATTGGTGGCACCCAAAGGTTATGAGCTGAAGTTTTATTTCCCAGAGTTCCCCTAGTCGCCAGATATCTGCATTCGTGCTGGAGTGGCAGTCTTTGTGGCCAGCTCCCTCACAGACTGCTTGAAGCTCTCATCAGGGCTTTGGCCTCTGGTGTTGCAGCACGTAGGAGTGTGGCAGTACAGCACCAGGAGTGACTCAAGCCCAATCTGTCAACTCTTCCTTCGGGAACACATTCTTTTCTCGGCTTTGGTCATATTGGATACCAAAGACAGACTCTCCTTCCCCCTCCCCACCCCCCCAAGAGTTTTTGTGCTTGTCATCCCAAGAGGAATGTCTCTTGTTACCTTCATATCTGCGTGGTCTGGTCCTCACTGTGAAGTTGAATCCTCATTGCCCAAGTCCAACTGAGGAAGTAAACGGAGGATCTTGCCCCCACCATGACCCAGTCAGATAGTCAGCCCTGGTCAGTGGGAGTCTTCTGCTGTTCCCCATGTACCTTAGCCTTGGTGGCTGGCAGCAGTTTACTGAGACTGCCCTCTGAAGCTGAGGTTCGTTCCATGTCCCACAGTGTGGCCAAAATCAGCAGGTAATAGGTATTGTTGACCGTGTGCTAGGCACAGGAGCCACTGCACCAGTTCCAACACTAGAAGGATCCTCTGGCAGGTTTCCAGTATTTTTCACAGTTCAAAGAGAGGCTGGAGTGGAGAGCAGCTGAGGAATTTGACATCCCAAGGAAGAACTTAAGGTTTTATTTATCTGGAAAAGCGGGCAGACAGAAGCATTTCAGTGAAGAGACTTCGTGGGATCTGATCTACTCGAAGTGTACTTTTACACATCCTGCTTGTCCCAGCTCTCTCAACCCCTGAGGCTCATGGGATACATAAAATAGAATCTGTACTTCAAGGCTTTCCCGTTCCACCTCTCTTCTGCCCCTGAGGTCTGCAGCAGTGCATTTCAGGCCACTGAATGCACAGGCACCACTGCCTTGACAATCCTGATTTGGTCATGCTTGCAGGCCTGAAGTCCCAGAGATGCAACTTTTACTCTCCTTTCTTAGAGCATCATGGGTTTGTGGTTAACAGAATCAAGATTTTGTTCTACAGAGTCTCCATTAAGAGAGTAAAGAACAAAGACCTCTCTGTTCCAAGAGCTAGAAGAGAAGATTTGGTCTAACATGCAGTAGCAAGAGTCTTAACTGGGAATTACAGCAAGCATCATGTTACTCTAATGCTTAATTATCCTCGTTTTTCTGACCCCAGTTCAGGACCTCGGACCAGGTTTACTAAAGGACCACTGCCTACCTCTTCACTTAGATATTCAGGGTCTTTTTTCGCATCTCCTTACCATCAGAATTGAGGTGGATTTCTCAACAAGAGGGAGGGCCTTTTAGTAGTTTCTCCCAGGCCTTGGAATTCCCTTCCTCAGAAGTTTCTTCTGTTCTGGCCTTCTGGCAAATGAAGATGGCAGTATGTGGAGACTGGAGTACAATTTACTGGTGTTTATAGTCTGGCAAATGAAGATGGCAGTATGTGGAGTACAATTTACTGGTGTTTATACTGCCCACTTAACACCTTTTTGCTATTTTGTTTTTGTATCTGCTGTGTTGGATTTATAATTTGCTTGGGGTTTTTCTTGTCTTATCATACACTTAGCCTTCTTGAGTGGCCTGTTGTCAGAAAGGTAAGGTGAAAGTGCTTAAGTGTAAAATGAAAGAGTTCCTTAAGATTCTTCCAGCTCTGTGTAAGATACTGTTACTGAAACCTGCTAAACATTGGTATCACCTGGCTGGGGAAATGCCACCTGTCTTGCAATGTGAAGGGACCAGAACGTCAAGGCCCAAGATCATTTGTCCCCCGTGGAAGCTGATCTCCTCACCTTTTGGTCAGATCAGCTGTGTAGTCATACTTTGACAAGACGGCACGGCCAGACAGATGTCTCTGTCAACACCCGTGTCATTGAAACACAGTACCACTGATTCTGATGGCCTTTAAGAGGAAGCGACATCTCAGCAAAGTACGACCAGAGTTTGGAGTGCTCTTGGGTGGATTAGTTGAACTGGAAGATCCTCAACCAGGAGAAATAGACTCTTCATCCAGAAGCGTTCCAGATAGTTGCTCGCTCTTAGAACACCCGGATCATTAACCTGTTTGCAGCTGCCTTCAGTGGTTTTGCTCAAGATTCTTAGAGGGCAGGGGCAACGTACCGTGTGGACTTGAAGAAGCCTTTTCCTACCTTCTAGGAAGGGTGATGTGGGAAAACAACAGCCTTGACAGCGGAAGTAATAGTAGCGGTTCCATTCTGGTTGTGGAAGCCGTTCTCAAGCCAGATGGACTTCAGGACCCTCAACCTGCAGCACCTTTTGGGGACTGTACTTCCCCCATACTCTGCATGGCATCAGTTGCCCACATGGAAATTGAGCAGCTGTGCCTTATAAGCAAGGGATATGCTACAGATGTGATCTGGACTATCCTGGCCTCTTTGTGGTCTTCCACCAAGAAAATCTACAAGATAAAAGAGGAAGGAGCAAGGAGATCTTCCCCACTTCGGTTTCTGGATCAGATACTTTGGGTTTTCTCCAGTGGAGTCTGGATCAGGCATTTGGACTGGCTATCCTGAAGAGGCAAACCTCACCCCTAGAACATCCTAAGATGGGGCAGGAAGGTGTGCCCTGTCTTTCCACTCGTGCATTAGACTGTTCCTCAGCAGAGCCTTTTTTATTAGCCCATCCTCTAGAAGTATATTCCCAAGCTGGGACCTGTCTTTAGCATTAAGGACATTTACATCACCCCTCTTCACGTATACGAGAACCAAAGAAAGCTTACCTGGAACATGGTGGTCTTGGTGATTGCAGCTTGGCAGGCTGGGGAGAGAGGTGTACACATTTCACGGTAAGCTGCTTCCCCGCAGCAAATCCATTATGTGTCCTTTCACCAGAGCCAAGAAACGGTCGGTCCTTGCAGTCCTCCTAACTGGTGACAGACATGTAGAAATATGCTGTGCCCTCAGCATGGGCATGAGGAGGTCTCTGGAACTAAGTTGCTTTGACAGTCTTTGTTTCAGCAACTAGGATGGGGAGTGACAGTGTTCGGGTCACTTCCCAGTAGATAGATAACTGAATGAACAGCGAAGATCATGACCCACTTAGTATGAGGCTGCCAGGCCTGACTTTTTTGCTAACTTACCCATGTGAGTATCCACGATCCTAGGTGAGCCTTCTGCCTCTCTGTGTGCAACGCCAGAGATCTGTAGCCCGAGAAGGCATTGTGCTAGCATTGCGCATACAGGGGCTGAGAGCCGTGGCGGTGGAAAGTGCCGTCAAGTCGCAGCTGACTTATGGCGACCCCATAGAGTTTTCAAGGCAAGAAGTGGTTTGCCGTTACCTGCCTCTGTGTAGCAAAACCCTAGACTTCCGTGGTGGTCTCCCGTGTGTTAACCAGGGCCGACCCTGCTGAGTTTCTGAAATCTGACAAGATCGGCCTAGCCTGGGCCAGTATCCTGTTTAAATTGATGACTGCTGGGAGATGTTTCAGGGGTGCCACTTGGGCCACCCCTACCTTTTCACTGGCATGTAATTCTTTTGCATCTGATCTTCCTTCTTATAGGAGGATCATGCCTCAGTGTCGGGTCTCAACCACAAAACTGGCTGCTGCTCTTGGGCATCCCTTGGTGGCCTGCTTTCCTGCTGGCTGAACAAGAATAGGAAGTTGGGACTTGCGTGGTTCCCTTCTATTTAGTAATCAGGAGAGCAGGCGGGTCCTGGGTGCTGTGTTGAAACTTGGGGGGGTTGTTGCATCTGGATGGATGTGTTCCCCTCTTCTCCTCTCCCCCAGTCAAAGACACTGGAAGAATTCCTTCTGTGTTTGGCTTTTTGTTCATCCTTGTTAGGGCTCTGGTGTTACTTTTTGTTAACTTTCTCAACCTGAATCGACATCCTGAAACTGGGAAGTTTCTGTCCTCCAGATAAAACGCCAAGTTTGTTTGTTGGCCTTCCGTCAGCCAGGGGAGGAATTAACCCTTTGCTGCCTCTTCTGCTGTCTGCCTAGAAGGGAACTTTATGGTAAGTTCTGTTTTCTGAAATCTGGACGCGGTGGGTGAGATAGTTAGAACCAGGGCTGCTTTGCCTGTAATGATTTCTTTGTCAAGAAAAGCGGAAGGATAAAGCCGAGAAGGGGACAGCTGCGTATACCACCCTGAGCTTCTTGGAGGGATGCAATAGAAATTAATTCTGTGATCCAGTATAAGCATGATTTTCTTTTGCATAACCTGGTTTCTGCCTTCACCCTGAGTCCCTGATTCGGCATCCCTTCTGGTATCTTTTTCAACCAATTTGGGACAAGGCATGAATATTTAAGGTAAAACCGCCATTTTCAGTGGGAAAGGCGGGGTATAAGTACTTTAGTAAATGAAGTTGTGTGTCTAGTTTTCTAGCAAAATTTTGGAACTAGGCTGCTTTGCCTTTTGTAAGTTGAATGAAGGCAGTAGCAAACAAAGGTCTGTGGAAAAGCTGTCTCTTCTGTGGGGGGTGGAGCTGATGCGTTCCGTCTGCCTCCTTAAGCAGTACCCGGGAGCGTCGAGATAAACAGCAGCGCTTGCAAGCCATCTGGGAGCAAGAAGAGCGGGAGAGGCTCGAGATCGCCCGGGAGAGGCTGGAAATCGAAAGGACCCGCCTGGAGCGAGAGCGCCTGGAGCGGGAACGTCTGGAGCGGGAGCGCATGCACATTGAGCATGAGCGGCGACGGGAGCAGGAGCGCATCCAGCGCGAGAGGGAGGAGCTGCGGCGGCAGCACGAGCAGCTTCGCTATGAACAAGACAGGCGCGTGGCGTTGAAGCGTCCGTACGACGTAGATGGGAGGTATGCTTCGCTCAGGGGTATGGGAATTCCCCAGCCTGTAGGACTTGTGTGTGTGCATGCATGCGCACCTTCTGTACTGCTCACGTGTGCTTGGCGCACAGGAGTGCGTTCAAAAAGTGGCTGTATCTTACCACTTTGTTCAGCTAATCAAGCCTTCTGCTGATCAAAGACGCTGTTCTGCCGGGGCCACCGTATGCGGAGTGGTATGGGAAAGTAGTATGAGGATGGACTGATAACAGCAAGGCTGTGGATTCGAGCCACATGCTGGCCATCCTGTGCTGAACAAGAATCTTGTAGTGTTTTGGCTTTCGTGTCAGGAGCCACTGCTATAGCCACACTCAGGTGGTGAGCTTCCTAAAAGCAGCTGACGGGGCCACTGTTGGGAAAAGATAACCAGCCCAGAGGTCATATCCTAGGTTCTCTGTTTGCAAAGAAAGGCATGTTATCTGGGGTGGCTGAAGGCACTTGGAATAAAATGGTGTGAGCCATAGTCCAGTAATATTTGTGTGAACAAATAGTTCAGGGAATTGGCACGTGTTCCTCTCTTAATGCCTCTCTCAAGGAGGCTATACCGCATCAAGTGGTAATTTAACGTCCGTGTGGAAGTCACTGCTTGGTGATCTGGGCTGCTCCGTTGCAAGATTCAGGCCTTGAGAACGATTCTCGTCCTCCAGTTTCCAAAGTGAGAAAGGACATAGTTGTGCCCTGAAGCTTTGAGACAGGTGGAGAGAGACATACCTGCATAGCCAGAAACTAGAGTCCAGGAAAAGAGTGGTCCTTACCTGATAATATGCATGTCACTTAAAGTCAAGAAGCTGTTGCTCCACCCAGTGTTGAATTGTAGCTGCCATTGTGCACCCTGATCAAATCATGGAGCAAAGGAATTCCGAGCAGGTGAATGTCTGATGCTGTGGTTCAGAAAGTTCAACAAACCGTTCTAGGCTGATGGGAGAGGGAGTTACATCTGCTACTGTGCCATTTTTCCTTTGTTCTGTTTGTTTTCCTTTGGTAAGAGAGCCAGTTTGGTGTAGTGGTTAAGTGCGCGGACTCTAATCTGGGAGAACCGGGTTTGATTTCCCACTCCTCCACTTGCACCTGCTGGATGACCTTGGCCAAGCTGTAGTTCTGGCACAGCTGTTCTTGAAAAAGAGCAGTTTCTGTCAGAGCTCTCTCAGCCCCACCTACCTCACAGGGTGTCTGTTGTGGGGAGGGGGGAGGGAAAGGAGTTTGTAAGCCGCTCTGAGACTCCTTTGGGTAGTGAAGGGCAGGGTATAAATCCAATCTGTTCTTCTCAAAGTGTGCTGTGTTTCTGGTTCTGTTGCTGGTAGCGTCCCTTTCCCTTATCGGGTCTCATCTTTTATTAGTGTGGTGAGAGCAAAGTAAGAGAAGAGAAATCTTCTGTCAGTTTTCTTAACTAAATTTCCTTGCAGGCGAGATGACCCCTACTGGCCAGAGTCAAAGCGGATGGCTTTGGATGACCGCCACCGCTCGGATTTTAACCGTCAGGACCGGTTCCATGATTTTGACCACAGGGATCGTGGCCGGTACCAAGACCTTGACAGGTTAGCCAGTGAGCGAATGGTGCTGTCTCCTCATGTTAAGGGCCTTGGAAAAGAAATTGGAGTGGAGAACATACTGTCCATTTAGTTGGAAAGGTGTAGATTTTATTCTTCAGTCCTTCACAGTGGAGCGTTTTGTTAACCAGCAGAATGTCTTTTGTCATGATATTGAGGATAGGGGGCAGGGAGGGATCTGTAAATAAATAAATTTCATAGCCGTTTGGACTGTGCATGAAAGCATCCTTAGTGGCATGCCTTGGGGAGGGAAAGAATCTGCCTCTGGTGCCTAGCAGCTCCCTTTGGACGCTGTGGAGCGAGAGACATGAAGCAGCTTGTGGCTGTGAATTCCATAGGCTGTGCAGGGGGCAGAGATAGGGTAGTGCTCTGTTCCATTCTCCGGCGAAGGCTGCAGTAGCAAGTGTGCGTATCGTCTGAATCTCTTTTTCTGTCCCAGGACCACAGAAACAAAAACTTCTCACAGTATTGAAAATTAAAATTTGTGTTGGTCTGAACTGACTCCACGTTTTTTCCCCCTCCAGGAGGGAAGGGTCGCGAGGAATCATGGGAGACCGAGACGGACAAGTGAGCAGTGTTTGTTGTAGACTTTAAGGGTGAAGGCACCTAAAAAAATCGTGCCACCCCCCCCCCCGAGTATTATGCAAGATGGCATCCTTAAAGAAGTGTGCATGATTTGTCAGAAAATCGATTCTTGTTTCAATATAAGAACCATTCAAAAAAAAAAAAGAATTGTTGTTTGGAAACCAGTGGCATTTGCTGAAAAGTGTGAAGAGCCAGGTGTATTTCTCCCTGTAAGGGAACCTGCGTACTGCGGTCAGGATTCATGTGTTCAATTGAATGGATTTCCATGCAGTTTGCATTGTTTGGTAATTGAGACATAGACTGCTGAGAGAACTTGCAGGATTCAGAGATTCAGGCTGATAAGAAGGGGAGTGGAAACTGGGCTTTAAGAGTAGGCACTCCTGCCCCTCAGGCTTGCTTTCACCCTCCGTGGCATTACTTGTTAATTCCATATCATATTGGGGAGTGCAGTATGCCTTGCACATGTTGGAGGAAATGTATAAATAAGAACTATAGCTTTTTATTGGCTTTACACAGCGAATCAGGTAGATTATATAACTTCATTCTTTATTTGGGGTATTATATATATATTTGTGGTTTTATTCTCTCTCCCCCACCTCATTCCTGATGTTACAAAGTGAAAAGTATGCATGCACTCTCAGTTCCTAGGCACAATCTTCTAAGAATATTAATTCAGAGTTGTAAACTGCCACTGTAAACTGTCTAATATCACACTGACTATGGCCATCCTTTCATTGTTAGTTTTATGGAACTTAGGAAATGGAAAGATTTCCCACCCCACCTCTCCAGTCTTGGGGACATGGGTGTAAAAACTAAACATTGGGTGGGGGGCCACTTACGTATGCTTCTGTAACTTTTCATCAGACAAGTCAATTCCACTTCAGTTGGTCAGACATCAGCGCCCCAAACTCCTTTTACTGATACAACCAACACTTTTATCCCTGATGCCTCCCCTGAATATTACACACAAATCTTGCAGGTGTTTCACTGTCTGGAACGTATTTCAGGCAGGGACATTCTTCAAGAGCAGGAGAGAAGGGAGGTATGAAAGAGGGATGTTTTTGTCATTTTGCAAGCTTGGGCCCATTTTTACAGTGAGGTCTACCTGTGTGCAAATATATTAGCCTGACATAGCTTCTTGCCCCTGAAAATTATTAAGTCTGTGTGGCATGGATGCCAGAGGAAGTATCATACATCCCTCAGGGGGCTGAAAAGACGCCAGGGTGTATTGTTTTGTACCTCTGTTGTTATGTTCTGTAAATTGCTCTCCCACACAGGAGTCTTGCACAAGAAGTGTTAAGCTCTGGCACGGCTTCTGCTTAAAACTGTTCAGTCCTGGCTTGTGTGCCCCAAGTCCTCCCTGTTGAATTAAGTAAATAGCCCAAAAGTGGAAGAAGGGTCTTTATTTAGCTCGATCCCAGTTCCTGCCTGTCTCCACTGACCTCTCCCTGCAGGCTTAGCTGCAGTTGTGGGAACCCAAGAAGGGTGCAATTTTCTCTGCCAGCCCCCATCATCCCAACGAGGGAAAGCGAGAGCAGAGAGTATGCTGATCCTGTGTCCTCTTCATTCTGCCAGCATTATGCAGATGAGCGCCATGGGAGACCAGATCGACACTCGCGGGACAGCTGGGGCAGCTACAGCTCTGACCGGCACTTGAGCGAGGGGCGGAGCATACCGTCTCGGTGAGTGGTGGCGTAGCCTGTCACATTGCTTAAATTTTGGTTAGCGTTTTACTCGTGGGATCTATAGCTCGCCTCACCCCAAAAGATCAGGGCAGGAATAAGGTTTTACAAACACAAGTCTTTGCCCGGTATTAAAAGCTGACCCTCGCACCACACTATTGTAGGCCACTAAAAGTCAGATAAATGTTTTTACGCCATTTCAGGGAGGTACTCACCATTGGCCCTCAGCAGCAATGCTCCCTCTCAGCTGTAGAGTCTTGTGAGCAAAATTTCTACTTTGTGAGCTACTGGCATTACAGTTGTGAGCGAGCGATTTGGCTGCTGCATCAATTAGTTTGCCCTGGAGCCGTCCTTCCTGAGCTAAAACAAAAATCTCTGAGTCGGAGACTAAAAAACTGTGAGCTGGCTCACACTAACTCAGCTTAGAAGGAACATAGCTCAGCAGCTGTCCAGCACGTGGCTTGACAGGAGTTTCCAACTCTTCCTTTGTCGTGGTCTGAGGATCCCAGGCTCTTTATACCATTTCAAGTTAGCAGCCCCTTCAACAGAGCTCTGAAGGACGAAGGGAGCCAGTGCAGACGCTGGAACACGACGGGTCTCTTTTGCTTCTAATGACACTCCTCTCTCCGGAGGAGGGCGGCAAGATTCTGCACCAGCTGAGCCATCACTGGGGTCGTGCATTAAGTGTTTAAGAATTGCCTTTTGGGAACAGACCGAGAATCGGTTTTAGCCCTTCTGCAAAGTTTCCACCAGCATCCACCTGGGTGCCGGTGTGAAATTCCTAAGGAATGGGTTTGGTCCCTCTGTTTTTGTCCCCATCACCAGACTCAGAAATCTATTGATAAATTTGTTCAGTAGAGACTGGTCTGCCTAACCCTTTTTAAAAAAGAAAGCAGCTGTCTAAGCAAGCAACCATTTCTAGTGGCACTTTGTAATAAAAACTGTGGCACATAACTCAGTCCCCCTCTGTGTGGTAATGATCAGTGGATTGCAGAATGTTTGCAAACACATGGAACTTAACGCGCACACCACTTTTGACCCATATGGCCAGTAAATTAATGCTGCTTTAGTCAGAGGAAGTTCATATACGTCTCTAAAGTGATCTTGTGTAATCATTTTAGTTACAACTGCCTGAAATCTGTATTTGTGATTCAACTGTATTTATTGCTAAATTGGTAGCTCCCTGTGACATTCGTCTAATCTCAGGTGGGAGTTCTACTACATTGTATGTTTTGCAGTTTTATTTTGAAGAGTTTTAAAGATCACAGGAGAACAGGAAAGATTGCAATTTGCTTTATGAATATGAACATAAGAAGAGCCCTGCTGGATCAGACCAGTGGTCCATCTAGTCCAGCATCCTGTCTCACACAGTGGCCAACCAGTTCTTCTGCAAGGCCATCAGTGGGGGCATAGAGGCCGAGGTCTTCCCCTGAGGTTGCCTTCTGGCTCTGGGATTCAGAGGCTTAGTGCCTCTGAATGTGGAGATTCCCTTCAGTCACCATGGCTAGTAGCCACTATTAGACCTATCCTCCATCAGTCTATCTTCTCCCCTTTTTAAAGCTGTTTATTCCTGTGGCCACCGCTACATCCTCTGCCAATGAATTCCACATTTTAATCACTCTTTGTAAAGAAGTATTTCCTCTTCTCCATCCTGAACCTACTGCCCATCAGCTTCCTTGGATGTCCTCAAGTTCTAGTATTTTGGAAGAGGGAGGAAAAGTTCTCTTTTTCAGCTCTCTCCACACAATGCATAATTCTATAAACCTCTGTCATATCCCCCCTTAGTCTTCTCTTTTCTAAACTAAAAAATCTCAGATTCTTCAGCCTTTCTTCAGAGGAAGCGTGCTCCATCCCCCCCAATCATCTTGGTCACTGTCCTCCAGTGTTCCCTCTAAGCTGAGTTAGTGTGAGCTAGCTCACACTAACTCAGCTTAGAGGGAACACTGCTGTCCTCTGTACTTTTTCCGGCTCTGCAATGTCTTTTTTGAGATACTGTGACCAGAACTGTGCGCAGGATTCCAAATAGATCTGTACAGCGGCATTATAATATTGGCCATTTTGTTATCAGTCCCTTTCCTAATAATCCCTAAGGTAGAGTTTGTCTTTTTCACTGCTGCAGCACACTGGGTTGACACTTTCATCGAGCTATCCACTTTGACCCCAAGATCTGTTTCCTTCTCAGTCTCAGCAAGTTCAGACCCCATTTGCCTATACTATACTTGAAGTTGGGATTTTTTGTCCCTACGTGCGCCACCTTACACTTACCAACATTGAACTTCATTGGACACATTGTCGCCCCTCACCCAGTTTGTGGAGATCCTCTTGGAGCTCTTCACCATCCTGAATAATTTGGTATCATCTGCAAACTTGGCCACTGCGCTACTCACCCCTAGTTCCAGATCATTTATGAATAAAATTGTACTGGCCCCAATACTAGTCCTTGAGGATCCCCACTGCTTACTACTGTCCATTGATTCCTACTCTTTTCTTCCTGTCATTTAGCCAATTTTTAATCCATAAGAGAACCCGTTCTCCTATCCCATGACTGCTGAGTGTACTCAGAAGTCTTCAATGAGGTACCTTGTCAAAAGTCCGAGTAATGTCTACCAAGTCACTGTTGTCTACATGCTTGTTCACTTTCTCAAGGAACTCCAACAGGCTGGTGAGGCAGGACTTCCCTTTGCAGAAGCCATGCTGATTTTCCCTCAGCAGGCATTGTTCCTCTTTGTGCCTAACAATTCTGTCTTTGATTACAGTTTCTACTGATTTGCCTGGGACAGATCTTAGGCTGACTGGCCAGTAATTTCCTGGTTCCCCCCCAGATCCCTTTTTGGTGTAACATTTACTATTCTCCAGTCTTCTGGTTACAGCGGTTGAATTTAGCGATAGTTGATGTACTAACCTGTATATGTAACCTATTATATGAGTTCCCCAAGAACTCTCTGGTGTAAGTCATCAGGACCTGGAGACTTACTGGTTACTAGAACTTCATCTTTGGTCACCTCATTGTGGCTCAGTTCTTCAGACTGCCTTCCATAAAATAGTGGGTGTGGCATGGGTACATGCCCCATACTTTCCACATTGAATACAGAAGCAAAAAAATTCATTGCGCTTTTCTGTCATCTCACCATCTTTAGCAATCCCTTTCTTCCTTTGTCATCCAAAGGCCCAACTGCTTCTCTGGCTGGTTTCCCGCTCCAGATATATTTAGAGAAGTGTTTATTGCTTGTCTTGATGCTTTCAGGTCAGTTCAGGATAGCTGGTATTCCACATCAGCTGACCAGAATGACCTGAGCATTGTTATCTCTATGGCACTATCCATTTAGATTAAACAATGCTCCACAGTTCTATGAAATGCCTGTAACTTTAAATATCAAAACCAACTTATCTCTCCTTTTTTTCAATAAATACTTCTTGTTCCCTGAGGGTTGAGGATGTAGGGTTGTCAAGTTCAACCATCTTAGTCACAGAACAGGAGGCGGGAGATATCCCCCAGTGTTGATATTTGTCTTGCTCTGATAGTTTTATCCTGCCTCTCCTCCAGGGAGCTCAGACCAGAACACATAGTTCCCCCCCCCCTTTGGTCCTCCAGACAGGCCTTTCAAGTAGGTTCCACAGAGAGAGAGACACTAGCCCAAGGTCTCCCATTGAGCTTCATGGGAGAGGTGGGGATCAGAGCACAGATCTCCCCGGTCCTAGTCCAGAACAGCAGCCACTCTACCACACTGGCTCCCTCCGCTCGCATCATGAGGTGGCTGCCTGAAGTGACACTGCAAAGTGAGCTACCGTATATTTTTTTGAACTTCCAGTAACAAAACTTCACGTCGACCAAAGCTGCATTCCTCGGGGGGGGGGGGGGGGGGGGGAGTTCTTTCTGCAGATCAATAAAAGATGAGCCTCTAAAACTTCTTTTCAGAGATGGACGAAGCTGGGGACATCACAGTAGGAAATTTGATGACAGCCAGGATCGCTCCTGGCAGAGCAACACACATGGATGGCGAGGTAACTGTTTTCTTTATTCAGCACCGAGAGCGCCAGAGAAAACTTGAAGAATCTCGATTAGATTTTTATCCTGCTTTTCGGTCAAAAGGTCTCTCCCAAAGCAGCTCTGATCAATAAATTTGCCCACTATACTTATAGCAGGAATTGTACCTGGAAAAGGGTGGGGTGGGGTGGGAGGTCAGTTAAGGGGCATTTTGTAATTGCGTTCTGCTTATAGATAGTAGAATGTCTCGTGCTGACTGACTAAACTGATTACAATGGTACAGAATATTCACAAACATTCCCGTGCAGAACACTGCTTAAGGAAGGTTGTTTCGGTTCACGCTCTGTTAGAGAAGGGAAAGCAGTCAGTCCGGCAGTGAGTAGAACATCACATAGAGCCTATGTACAGGAGGAAGCGAAGATGTCTTATTTGAAGCACAGACCCAGTACTGGCCAGCCTGCTGGCTAAGCTCTTCCTCACAAGCTATGGCTTTTTTTTTTTCTTTTTTTTTTGCTTTTTTTTTTAAGGTGCCAGCCCAAAACATTTATTTTAACGTAAGGGGTTGATCATCATGTTATAGTCTGTTTTTAGCCTGCAAAACGTTTAATACCCATTTTAAGCCGCTTCATCATGTTGCTGTACTGGAATGGTGTTCTGTGCTGGAACGGTGGGTTTTAATCGCTTTTATGAAGTTTTAGGTTGTGAGCGGCTTTGGGCAGGCTCCCCAGCAGTGAGGATGTGGCGCTTCTGTTTGAACTCAGGAGCTTATTTGACTGCAGGTGTCCAGTAGCTCAGAGGACCCGTAGACAAAGGGACAGCCGTTGCAGACACAACTACTGTGGGGGACAGGAATGGGACAATTCGATGGGTATCAAAGCCATTGACGTTTTTAGTGTGGACGTGCCCTTACCGTGCTTGTGTTCCTTCCAGGTGGGGGCAGAGGGAGACGCGGCTATAGGATTCGAGGTGGAATGTCTGGGTAAGGAGCTTTGCACTTGCCACTGCAATTCAGAACTCCCTTTCTTCCCCATGGGTAGATTTTTAGTTCCTTTTACCCCCCCCCCTTTTTTTTTAACCTTCTGCGCTCTCCAAACCTCTTCTTATTAATATGAGGGGTACATTTGTTACACAAGCATCCTGTGAGGCTTTTCTGCTAGTTTGCTCACTTGAACTTTTTTCCCTTGTTGGGCTTTTCTTGGGGAGGGGAGACCAGGTAACTTGATCATCCAGCAAGGCCAGGCAGTCTGCAGTCCCTCCTGGTTTTTGTTTTGTTTGGTGATGTGTACCTTTTAACTGGAGGAGACCGGTATCACTCAGCATCTTGGCTGGCCCACTCCACCTTTGCAGTGAGGGAGGCTTAGCTGTCGGGGGCAGCCCTAGACAGGCAGAACTCTCCGACCTGACTCCTGTTAAGCTAAGCGGGCGAGTGCAGAGCAGTCTCCTAGCTGCTCAGACCAGTGGCCGAGCCTGGTCCGGAAGCCTTGCATTAGGATCCAGCGTGGCCGCTGGGAAGTGTTTGGGATTGTCAAAGTCTTAGCCTGACAGCCTCCCCCACCAGGCCCAGGAACTCCCCGCAAGCTTATGTCACCTCAGGCTGAGCGGTTGCTCACGAAGCCTTGATTGTGTCACCTTTCCTTAGGCGGGGTCGCTTCGTGCCCAGCAGCACAGAGGGCCAAGCCTCGCATGGTGGAGAGGCAGAAGATGAAGGCTTCTCAGGGCAGGACAGAGGGAGCCGGCCCAGCGATCCTCGGTTCAGTCGCCGCTATTGAATGTTTTATCGGCTCCCCCGCCCCCCCGCCCCGTCCCCCCAACTGTACAACGGCAACAGAGACTACAACACTACTGCTCAGTGTCCCACTGACTGTGACTCTTAAGTTAACCTTTGTTGTTTTACTTCGTAGCTCAAAATGTGAACCCATTCAGGTTTGGGGTTGTTTTTTTCCCCCTCTTTGTTTTGTTTTTTGGTAACGTGTTCCTGTACGTGCTACCCTTACAACTACCCCCCCTTAAAAGAAAATGCATTTCTTTTATGAGGCATTCCATTTTCTATAAATAAAATAAAACAATTTACAATTGCCTTGGCTGCTGTTTCTGAAGTCTTTTGCAAGCGCTTGAGTTCTGAACTCTGTGTTCAGCATATGGTTATCCTGTATTCCTGTGCAAGGAAAGTGTGGAAAGGGGGGGGGGTGTTAATGAACCCCATTGCCTGCCTCTGTATAGCGACCCTGGAATTCCCTGGTGGTCTCCCCCAAGTACTAAGCAGGGCTGACCCTGCTTAGCTTCTGAGATCTGATAAGAATATCGAAAGCTAAGCCGGGTCGGCCCTGGGCCATCCGGGTCAGGGGAATGCATGCTGTACACAACGGTATGGTCGACAGACGTGTTCTGTTTATCAAAGCACCTTCCTGAACCATTCTGTTCGAGCCATATTACCTTTATAGCAATGTCCTCCTGAACAGTTCTTTCAATAGTTTGTAGAATGACAGAAGCATGGGGGGGCCTTCTTAGCTTCTGGCTGGCCATTCCACAGGCTGGGGGCCGCATTAGGAAACGCACATGTAGTCATGTGATGTAACAGGCCTGCTCAGCTTGTAGAATCTGTCCTGCCCACCCCCTCCTTTGAGTTGCCGCCTCCAGGAGGGAGCTGTTCCACTTCCTTCCACTAGGGTACCCGCTGCCACCACTGTCCTGTTGTGGGTTGCCTGCTAAGAGGGACAATCTCCTAACTCCCCTTCACACCACGGAGGCTCTGCCTTTGGGCCTTCCGCTCCCACAGTTAGGTTACCACGGGGGCCAAATTCCTTCTTTGAGGTTCTCCTGGAGGGTTGGCAGTGGCACCTTGACTGCTTTCCTCCCAATCTGGTGGCCCCTCTTGCCAATTACTATTGCTAACAGGTGCACCTTTTCGATACAAAGGGTGATTACACCTTTATGAATTCCCAAGGTGCAAGTGTAGTTGGTTTTTTGTCTCCTGATATGTTTTCATTGGTTAAGCTGTTTCTGGTCGATAACTATGTTGTGAGTGATCCCTTACTGCTACATCTAATCCTTCAAATAAAGCAAGGGGATAATATGGGTATTAAATTTAATACCCAAATTGTTGTTAGGGATTTTCGGCTATGTTCTCTTAGGTCAGTAGTTCTCAATCTTCCTAATGCCGCAACCCTTTAATACAGTTCCTCATGTTGTGGTGACCCCCAACCATAAAATTATTTTCATTGCTATCATAAGACCATCGAAAATTTGTGTTTTCCGATGGTCTTAGGCGACCCCTGTGAAAGGGTCGTTCTACCCACAAAGGGATTGCGACCCACAGGTTGAGAACCACTGTCTTAGGTGGACAAATGAAATATCAAATAATGTAGTTGAGACATCTCTAATTCCAGACTCTGCCTAGCTAAAACAGGGACTCAAGTTTTCATTCTCTGTTCAAATTAATATAGAGAAATTAACTGGTTTATTCATGCTGTTTCATCCATGTCACACTAAATTTTTGGCATTAGAAAAATTACCCACCAAAGATGGATAATGAAGGTTGTCATACATTGAGGTGTGCAATATGATATGCTCTCCAACAGTTTAGAAAGTCAAATACCCAGGAAAATCTGAATAGCCATCTTACTTTGAAGCGAGAGTATAGAAGTCACATTAGGGAGTCCAAGAGAAGGGTGCAGTTTGAAAGTTGGCATAATTTGATTCATTCAATAGAAATAATACGACATCTTTCTAGACCTTGATATCCAATGGACTTATGAAAAACTGAAGGTGAAGGTTTCTCATATCCTCAACAACCTTCCTTAAGGGCGCAGTTGCATCTTGTTGTTCTAAAATCTTGGAAGAAAATCAGAGCTGCCATTTCTGACTCATTCAGTCAACTGGCATTTAATTCAATGCTATCCAAAGATTTAGAGCATTCTTGTTTTCTTAATAATCTATTATCAAGATACTCCATTCCTGATTACCTTCATAGTTCTTCAACAAACAGTTCACAACTTAGAGATTGGGTATTTAAGTGTGATGCTCCGTTAGACAGTTAATTTTAAAATCACAGTCTGCTCCCTGGTTCAAATAATTTAAGAATGACCATCTTAGATCCTCTTACCTCGTTAGTATAGATAATCATAACCTCAGAGCAGCTTTCACATCTTTGCGTTTTGAATGAATGCCAATGGCCGTACTAGCTGGCTGCTATAGTAGAACACATAAGGAACAGCACTTTCGTATTTGTGGCTCTTCACCATTCTTGAATGCTCAATGTATACCCAAGGTAAGTTGACATTTCTCTCCGGTATTTTATCAGACTTAAGTTTCTATTCAGACTCTGAAAAGATTGTATTCTTGTTAGCTGATTCCAATGCCAACGTATCTTATAGAATGGCTTTATATGCCTTGGCTGCAAAGAAAATATGGGCCAATGCTGTTCTTATGGTAACTAATTAATATTGATCTTAGTGGACACCTTTTGACTTAATTGATTGCTTATAGCTTCAGTTTTATGGTTTTATTATATCTTAACTTTTACTCTATTTTATACCATTATTCATATTTATAGTATTCCCCTCTGTTGTTATCCTTGGTTTGTAATGGCCTGTGGCTAAATGCAAATTAGGGATGTGCATTCGGTTAATCTGAACCAAATGCACCCCCAAAAATGGCCCATTTGGGTCCCTTTCGGGCTGCTGCGGGTCGATTCAGATTCACTGATCTGAATTGGCTTGCCGCCGAAACTCTCCCCAGACCCCTGTGGCCACGCCCTGAAGAGCCCAAGCAGCTCAGGATTCTGACCGAGAGTGCACCTCACCCCCTCCGGCCTACCCCACCTTACAAATGGCCCTGCTAGTTCATAACTTCAGAGGTAGGGTTTGCAGCACGGGATACAGCCAGGCAGCTCCCTGTTGTGTGGACTAAGTGAGCATGCGCCCACCTCAGTGGTGGGAAACACGGGCACAGGACATCTGGCACCCTTGGAAGAGCATGTGGGGGGAAAGAGAGCGCCAGGAGAGCAAAGTCCAGGGCCTGTACGCCAGGATCCCAAGGGGCGGCAACTCCCCAACAGGTAAGCCATGAATGCTGATCTCCTGCCCCCTGGCCAACACCAGTAACGCGGTGGGGTGCCGGACAAGGCGGCAGCCTCTTGGAACCCTGGCAGCTAGATGGTGGGGAGCGCTTCCTTGGGCAGGCATGGAGCCGGCACACCAGATGGCTTGGTGGGTGGATTATAGGAGAAAAGGTCACATTTGGATAATTATTAGAAATGAGTGCTTTTCACAGATTCTCCGGGGAATCCATGGTATTCTTTTAAAAATATAAAAATAATTTTATCTTGCTTTTCAGTACAAAGTAGGTATAGATGTAAAATTTCTGGAAATTTTGAAGCTCGGGGAAAAAACAGGGTTTTTTTCCCGGGAAAAAAACGGAATGCTTTGTGCAGTCCCGCCCAGTGTTTCAAGGTCTTTTGCATATGGAAGCTGATTGGACTTCACTGCATTCCACACCTCAAACTCACCCCCCTCCCCGCAAGGCAGTTGGAATGTCAGTTGCATATGGAACCTTCAAGGTCTTTTGCATATGGAAGCTGATTGGACTTCACTCCATTCCACACCTCATACTCCCCCCCGCAAGGCAGTTGGAATGTCTGGTGGTGTGTAGGTCCCAGGATCATGTTTTAAAAGCTGCCTGGGGAGATGGGGACCTCAGACAGGTTACAGTGCCATAGACTCCACCCTCCAACCCAGCTATTTGCTCCTGGGGAACTATTGTTGCCAATCTTGGCCCAGCACCCATCAAACCATTCTCTTCAACCCCCTGCTGTGCAGCACACTTTCCCCTAGGGTTGCCAAACTCCAGGTGGGACCTGGAGATCTCCCACTGCTACAATTGATTTCCAGATGACAGAGATCAGTTTCCCCTGGAGAAAATGGCTGCTTTGGAGGGTAGACCCTATGACATTATACCTGCTGAGTCCTTCCGCTCCGCCCAATGCTGCCCTCTACAGAATCCACCCCCCAAACCTCCAGGTATTTCCCTCCTTAGAGCTGGCAACCCTACATTCCCCTCAGTGCCTGTTGGTAGGCAACTAAGCTTGGTCCTGTCACCTACTTTGGCCTTTGGGAGAAAACACATTGGGGCCAGTCCTGATAGGGTTGCCAACTCCAGATGGGAAATTCCTGGAGATTTGAGGGATGGAGCCTGAAGAGGGTGAGGTTTGAGGAGGGGTGGGACCTCAGACAGGTACACTGCCATAGACTCCACCCTCCAAACCAGTCAGTCTCACATAGGGAACCATTGTTGCCAATCTCCAGGTGAGGGCTGGAGAGCACTCAGTATTACAACTGCTCTGCAGAAGGGAGGGCAGAAGTCAGCTGAAGTCAAAGGGGCAGATAATGGTAGGTTGGTGGCTAGCTGGGAAGGAGATGGGGTTGCCAACTACATGCTGACAAATTCCTGGGGATTTGAGGGGTGGAGCCTGGAGAGGGTGGGGTTTGCAGAGGGGTGGGACCTCAGACAGGTAGAATGCCATAGACTACACCCTCCAAACCAGCCATTTTGTCCTGGGTAACAATTGCTGCCAATCTCCAGGTGAGGGCTACAGATCACTCACAATTACAACTGCTCTTCAGGTAGCAGAGATCAGTTCTTCTGGAGAAAACAGTGGACTCTGTCATTATACCCTGCTGAGGTCACCACAGCAAATTGACACTGTTTGCCCAAAGCCAGAGCACTGCCCCAGAGCCTCTTTCGAGATCCCGTTGTATTGCTTTCACAACGGGCTTTACTGCTAGTTCCATTATAACTCAGAAATAAAATTGTAAGCTGTTGATTGATGCAACAGTACCAGCTTTCAAGTTTGTTATCTGTTTTACCAGCAGATTGCTATTGCGTAATCAATTTCTTTTCTTTTTTTTCAATTTTTCGGAAAAAAAGTTTTTTTCCAAATTTTTCCGGTTTTTTTCCAGGCCTTCACATCTCTAAGTAGGTACCAAGAAAAGCCAATTGGTGAAAGTCCAAAATTTTCAATTACCCTAGAGTGAAAAGTGTAATATGCACACACAGTATCATTTTGGGCCTCTGTTAAATATATTAATTTGGGGATATCAGTTGTATGATCAGACTGATTTTCTTTTTTAGATTTTTGATTAATATTAATACATATTAATAGTATTAATATGTATAGTGGGTATGGGTTATATGCTCTTCACGAAGTGGCTTGTTAAATGTATTCATTTTATTCTGGCTGGATTCGACCACACAAATGCAGAAATTGGGACTGAGTATGTAGTTCACTGTTATCTCAACTATCAGTAAGCTTTGTGGTCCTTATGGCTGTGAAGAGAACATAAGAAGTTGAATATAAGAGAAGCCATATCGGATCAGGCCAATGGTCCATCCAGTCCAACACATCAGGCCAATGGTCCATCCAGTCCAACACACAGTAGGCAAAACCGCCGTTCCATCAGGAAGTCCACCAGCAGGACCAGAACTCCAGAAGCCCTCCAGCTGTAGCCACCCAAGCTCCAAGAAGACAGAGCATCACTGCCCCAGACAGAGTGTTCCATCTATATCTTTTGGCTAAGATCCACTGATGGACCATCAGAATGTCTAAGACATTTGAATGTATAAGCTCTGTGAGAGGAGACATCATTTGCGAGGGGTGGGGGTCTAAAAAGTACTTTCTCAGTCCTAACAGTCTTCCAGAATCTCCAAAAGCATAACTAGCTAATCTTTTTGGTTGACCGACACAGTGAATGTATAAACAGCAGTATAGATGATCTAGTTTGTTAATCTGCACTACTATCAAATTCAATGGCCGCAGGAGCAGCCGTATTAAGTTTCAGACCTTTTTCAGCATTCTGCTGTGATATAGCCTGAAAAATCAATTTGTCTTAAAATCTAGATATCTGTCCTAGGCAGATGATCCATGCCTCATTGGGACAGGACTCCTGTGGCAAAGACTTTAATCAAGAAATATACAGAGACTGCTCTGTATATCTAATTCCCAACAGTCCCCTCTGTGCAGATACTTATTCCTGCAGGTAGGGGGCATACTTCCCCCGAACAAGTTTTTCTGCACACTTAGGTGATCCCCCCCCCCGAGGTTTGCAGAAAAATCGGGGGGGGGGGAATACATTGGAGGAGGTTTAAATTCCCTTAAAACGGGAGCATTACCTGCATGTGTGTAGACATCACTTCTCCATTGGAGCGGTGTGGAAGGGGGGAGGCACTTCAGTCAGGCAACAGCTGGTGAGGGTGCGAGGGCAGAGCACCAGCCAGGGAGAGACACAGGCATCACTTACATAAGAACATAAGAGATGCCAATGTTGGATCAGGCCAAAGGCCCATCCAGTCCAACACTCTGTATCCCACAGTGGCCAGAAATACCAGTGCCATCAGGAGGTCCACCAGTGGGGCCAGGACATTAGAAGCCCTCCCACTGTTGACCCCCCCCCCCAAGCACCAAGATGACAGAGCATCACTTGCCCCAGAGTCCCTATCTATACCTTGTGGCTAATAGCCACTGATGGACCTCTGCTTCGAGTGGCTGGGAGAGGAGCCCTCAAAGTCTGCCCTTTCCTACCAGTGCTGCCGTGGTAGGCAGCGCCCACCACAGCTCTCCGCCTCGGAAGCACAGGAAACAGGTGCAGCGATGGTGAGGGCCGGATAAACGGTGGTGTGACAGGAAAGGGGAACGACTGCCTACCATGCCATCAGAAGAGGAAGAAGATGAGATTGGATTTGAGAGAGCTCTTGACAGAAACGGCTCTTTTTCAAGAACAGCCCTTATCAGAACTATGGCTTACCCAAGGTCATCCAGCCAGGTGCAAGTGGAGGAGTGGGGAATCAAACCCGGCTCTCCCAGATTAGAGTCCGCACACTTAACCACTACACCAAACTGGCTCACAGCTGTACCCGCTGTGGAGATGACCCCCTGGTCAGCCTGCCCTGCCTTCGAAGCCTCTTCCTTTTTCCTCAGCCGCTCGGTGGTGAGAATGGTGGGGGGAGTGGGCAGGTAAGCAGCAAGCTGTCATGGGGGGAGGGGGAGCACTGACGATGGGGGGAACCAGAACCAAGCAAGCACTGCACTGATGGGGGGAGGCAGCAAACTGAAGATGGGGGGCAAGAGGGCAGAGCTCTAACGGGGGGGAGACAAGCAAGTGCTGCACTGACAATGGGAGGGGCAAGCTAGGCAAGGTGGAAACTGAGGATGGAAGGGAGGCAAGCAGTGATCTTCAACGTGGTCTCTGTGCTTCACACCCATTTTAATGGATTTTCACGCCCAATCCCTCGGGCATGCGCAGGAACCCCACCGCGCATGCCCAGAGGGGTGGGCACAGACATCCCACCATTTCCTTTCTTACCGCCGCGTTGAGTAGACCTCTTCTTCGTCGGTCCAGTTGGTTCGCTGTTAGCTTTCGCCATACAGCTCTTAGGAATTATTTCCACATTTTCTTTTACTTTATTTTTGCTTGTCTCTTCTTCAAAAACAGTTTTAAAAAAATTTGCTTTCTGCTGAGGAGTTTACCTCAGCCCATTCGGGCTACCCCCACCCCTCAAACGTTCCCTCTCCTTTTCTTGTATGGAGAAGAAGTGGGGATTTTTTAATAGGTGCAAGGGTTGCGGTAGCAAATGTACTCTACCCGACCGTCATACCCTTTGCATTTTTTGCCTTGGAGAGTCTCACAAGCCAGAGTCCTGTCGTCATTGTGCGCGTTTCTCCAACCAAACGAGAAAAAAACGTGCTGGACACCTTAAAGTGGCGCTGCTTGAATCAGCCCTTGCTCCTGCATCATCGATGGAGGAGAGACCGTCTACATCAACAGCTCCGGCATCGAGACCTACCTCCGATGTCGACCGCCCGATGCCGAAGCTCTTGACATTGAAGATGCAATCGTCCGCTTCCACGCCACTCAAAAAGAAGGCTAAGGCAAGTAAGGATCTCAAGTTGCTAAGTTCTTTTTTTTTAACTGTGAGAACAAGTAATAT